>NW_026576497.1:0-95064 GCF_028641065.1 Leucoraja erinaceus | reverse complement strand
CTGTTTCCGCTTTATATCGCTCCATGACTCTATGACTCTGTTATCTGATGAAGCATATTGCATTTCTAGGCCTGTGTGCATCTACAAGTAAGAATGTCACTGTTCCGTTGTCGGAACAGAATACATTTGAACAGCCTGTAATCGTTACTTTTGATTCTAACGGGCAATGACTGTTGGCCTTAACAGTTATGCCCACATCCAAAACAAAGACAAAGACCATGAGGCATAGAAGCAAAGTTAGGCCATTGGCCGGCCGTGGAAATTGAAATCCGCCTTTGGAAGTGAAAACGAAAAGTGCGCGGGTGAAGACTGCGATATGTAGCAAGGCTCAATTCAGAGAAAAGTGGGAAAGTATCCGAGTTTGGAGCGTGAGGACGAAATGCCTATGCAAATGCTGCTCAAATCTCAATCAGAGTGATCAGATAGAGCAGAACGTATCCTTCTCAAGTCCAGCGTGTGTAGGCTTGGAGTTAGCAAACGCTTCTGATGCGTGACCGAATGGCCCCCCGAATAATTCGCATAAACCTCCGTTTGGTAATCTCCAAAGCCATCATATCCTTCCTCAGATACGGGACACAAAAGTGCTCACGATATTCCAAATGTGATCAAATCAGTGCCTAAAAAACATCTACCATTTACATTACATCCGTGTTTTTATATTCTAGTCATCTCGAAATTAAAGCTGACATTTAATTTGTCTCCCTGAACGACGATTCACACTGCAAATCCACATTTTGGAATTCCCGCACCTACATACACAAATCCCTTTGTACCTCCATTTCTGAATCCTCTCCCCATTTAGAAAATAGTAGACGCCGTTCTTCCTTCCGCCAAAGTGCATTCCCGTATAGTGTGGTGTGTAGAATTCCATCTGTCACTTATTTTGCCCTCCCCCCCCCCCCCCCCCCCCCCCCCCCCCCCCCTTCCAACCTGTTCAAGGAATTTTTCAGTCTCCATGCTTACTCTACACTACCTGCCCCATCATCTATGTTTGGCATGGTCCGCGATATCAGCCGCAACAGCCATCAATTCCATCATCCAGATCGTAAACATACAACGGGGAAAGTAGTGCACCCAACATTGACCCATTAGTCAAAGGCAGCAAGCGGAAAAGATCACTTGTATTCCAATATTTTGCCCTGCAACGGAAGCCTATCCTCTGTCCAGGCTGAAACCTCACCTCTAACACCAATATTCCAATTTTAATTATCCGCTTCGCGTCCGGCACCAAGAAAGCTGCATTTCTGACTTTCCTTTGTCCATCCTGCTTGTTGCTATCACAAACAATTTCAACAGGGGCAAGAACCCCCCCCACCTGACTAGTTCTCGCTGACGTGCAAATTTTATCATGTGCTTCCAGATAGCACTGAACCGCATTTTTAATAATCGTTTCAAAAATCTTACCAACTATTGAAGTCATGCTAACCGCCTTATCATTACAACTGGCTTATGAATGTATCCCATAAAATCTATGGGATTGATCCACGCCCGCTGTGAGCGAAAGCCTGGGAAACAATTTATTTCTTACTCCAGGAAACAGAGGGAGGTTGGCGGGAGAATAGATGGGCTGTGAGTGAAGCTGAACCATCTGTAAACATTCCACTAACTGAAATCAAACGACAGCTGGCAGACCTGTTGAAACGGATCTCTGGAGGGGGGAAATATGAACCGCAAGCAGCAAAATGCGGGCATTCTAGATTAAAAACCAAAACTGTTCTTCAATTAAACGAAAGTAAAATGTAGAAGGACGTGGCCCAGTGAAGCAAAAAAAAAAAAAACTATTGATTCATAAAGGGCAAAGCATTTATCCCGGGTTGTGTAAATTCCACTTAAAAGATGACCTTCCAGTTGTTAAACACAGAAGGCTGTGGAGGCCAAGTCAGGGGGAAAATAAGGCAGCGATAGATAGATTTTTGATTACTCGAGGCGTCAGAGGTTTTGACATTGAGGAGAAGGCAGGAGAATGGGGTTCGGAGGGTGACATAGTTCAGCCATTATTGAATGGCGAAGTGGGCCTGATGGGCCGAATGGCCTAATTACACTGTTGAAACTTGACTATATCCAGGAAGGGATACACTTCAGTCAAGCTGTGGGGAGAATGACTAGTTCTATTGTTTTAACGCCAAGAACCAATTACAAAATGCTAGAGAACCGAGTAAGATAATTTGTCTCAATCACCGGATCCCGACTCACTGAATCAGCTCCACTATTATCCCGTGCTCGCTTTGATTGTTCCCACAGCCTGGAATATTTCCAATTTCACTTTCATAATCAGAGTTTGACCTCGCGGATATTCGTCAGTGATTTTCTCCACGGTGGCACAACGGTAACGGTAGAGGTGCTGCCTAACAGCGCGTTTAGCACCAGAGACCCGAGTCCGATCCAGACTCCGGGTGTTGTTGGTACGGAGTTTGTATGTTCTCCACATAATCTGTGTGGGTTTTCTCCGAGATCTAGGGTTTCTTCCCACACTCCAAATACGGACAGTTTTGAAGGGTTATTGGCGCTCTATAAATGTAAATATTCCATCGTGTGTGTAGGATAGTGTTAATGTGCGGGGATTGCAGGGAGGCGCGGACTTGGTGGGCCGAAGGGCCCGTTTCCGCGCTGTGTCCCTAAACTAAACTAAACTGAACTAAACTGAACTAATGTAAACTAAACCAAACTATACTAAAGTAAACTAACCTAAACGAAATTAAATCTCCACTCGTCGAGGGAACAATTAAAGGATCCATAAATAACGTTTCCATACATTTTGCAAAAATGTGATGAACTACCGGAGACGGTAACTAGTTTCTGTGTGTGTCACAGTCTCCAACAGTCAATGTTAAAACAATAACTATTCCCCTGTTATTTTCCACAGATTCCATTTCCGCGGGTTCCCAGAGTCCGCCTCAACAATCCTCTCTTTCTGGTGACACTGCCACCCTTAACTGCGTATATTCCGGAATCTGCTCGTACACAGTACACTGGTACCGACAGTTCCCAGGGCAGGCTCTGGAATTCCTGCTCCAAAGACACACTTCAGGAAAGCAAGATGAGGAAGAGGCTGCCGAAGGTCGTATTTCTGGTTCTCTCGATCCTGCCCAGAAAATCAGTCAGTTAACGCTCTCTGAAGTTCTGCCGAGCGACGAGGCTGTGTATTACTGTGGGATGAGTCCGCGCATCGCACAGTGGCACAGCGCAGTGAGATAGCTGTACCAAAACCTCAGCGTGGCGGAATACAGGCACACAGCCCTGCAGAACATCTGGGGCGCTAACCGAGAAACACAGTGTAGCATGGATTGTTTACACGTTGCCACGGAAGGAAAGAAAGAAAACATTACAAAGATAAATTATGTTGAAACTTACAGAAACACAATTAGTCTGGGAAGGGGGGGGGGGGGGGGTAAGAGAGAGAGAGAGAGATAGAGAGAGAGAGGGGGAGAGGAGAGAGAGGGGAGAGAGAGAGAGAGAGAGGAGAGAGAGGTGTGGGGAGAGAGAGATAGAGACGGACAGACAGACAGAGAGAGAGAGAGAGAGAGAGAGAGAGGGAGAGAGAGAGAGAGAGAGAGAGAGAGAGAGAGAGAGAGAGAGAGGCGATGTCTATCTCTGCTCCGACGCTGAGAAGTTTCGAAACGCCCTTTCAAAAGTTTTTGTCGGAGGGAAGAGGGACAGAGGCAGCGAGAGTTCGAAGTCTGACCTAACGTCGGACTGCGGAAACTTTCCTTTTTAAAGGATATCTCCATTCAGTGCGGGAATTCCAGCGCTTTTATGGAGGGCCGCGAGAGCAGCAGTGGCTGGTGGATTGCCACTCGTACCTGGTGACCGGGAATCGGAAAGTGTCGGTGTTTATATCGTTTCTAGCACCATAACCCTGCTCCCATACCGATGTGCCCAGAGCAGGTCGCCTGGGCTTAAACGAAGAGAAGGTACTTATCGAATCCGGCAGATTCCGGATGCTCGGAAGGCCTGAGATGCCTCCCAAGAGATGCTCTCGGCAGAGAAGATGGGCGTGGGGGTATTTACTTGCTCGGCTGGAGAGAAAAGCATCTGCTGAGAGTGACTTACAGATCGCTCTTGAGCTGATACTGCTGTTATCTGCGGTGCTGGTGTGTAGCCCTGTCCATATAATCATATAACAATTACAGCACGGAAACAGGCCATCTCGACCCTTCTAGTCCGTGCCGAACACGTGTTCTCCCCTAGTCCCATATACCTGCGCTCAGACCATAACCCTCCATTCCCTTCACGTCCATATAACTATCCAATTTATTTTTAAATGATAAAAACGAACCTGCCTCCACCACCTTCACTGGAAGCACATTCCACACAGCTACCACTCTCTGAGTAAAGACGTTCCACCTCATGTTACCTCTAAACTTCAGTCCCTTAATTCTCAAGTCATGTCCCCTTGTTTGAATCTTCCCTACTCTCAGTGGGAAAAGCTTTTCCACGTCAACTCTGTCTATCCGTATCATCATTTTAAAAACCTCTATCAAGTCCCCCCTTAACCTTCTGCGCTCCAAAGAATAAAGCCCTAACTTGTTCAACCTTTCTCTGTAACTTAGTTGCTGAAACCCAGGCAACATTCTAATAAATCTCCTCTGTACTCTCTCTATTTTGTTGACACCCTTCCTATAATTAGGCGACCAAAATTGTACACCATACTCCAGAATTGGCCTCACCAATGCCTTGTACGATTTTAACATTATATCCCAACTTCTATACTCAATGCTCTGATTTATAAAGGCCAGCACACCAAAAGCTTTATTTACCACCCTATCTACGTGAGATTTCACTTTCAGGGAACTGTGCACAGTTATTCCCAGATCCCTCTGTTCACCTACATTCTTGAATTCCCTACCATTTACCATGTACGTCCTATTTTGATTTGTCCTGCCAAGATGTAGCACCTCACACTTATCAGCATTAAACTCCATCGGCCATCTTTCAGCCCACTCTTCCAACTGGCATAAATCTCTCTGTAGACTTTGAAACTCTACTTCATTACCCGCAACCCCACCTATCTTAGTGTCATCTGCATACTTACTAATCCAATTTACCACACCATCATCCAGATCATTGTTGTACATGACAAACAACAGTGGACCCAACACAGATCCCTGTGGCACCCCACTCGTCACTGGCCTCCAACCTGACAAACAACCATCCACCATTACTCTCTGGCATCTCCCATTCAGCCACTGTTGAATCCATCTTGCTACTCCACCATTACTACCCAACCATTGAACCGTCTTAACCAACCTTCCATGAGGAACCTTGTCAAAGGCCTTACTGAAGTCCATATACACAACATCCACTACTTTACCCTCATCAATTTCCCGAGTAACATCTTCAAAAAATTCAAGAAGATTAGTTAAACATGACCTTCCAGGCACAAATCCATGTTGACTGTTCCTAATCAGACCCTGTTTATCCAGATGCTTATATATATTATCTCTAAGTATTCTTTCCATTAATTTGCCCACCACTGACGTCAAACTAACAGGTCTATAATTGCTAGGTTTACTCTTAGACCCCTTTTTAAACAATGGAACAGCATGCGCAGTACGCCAATCCTCCGGCACTATTCCCGTTTCTAATGACATTTGAAATATTTCTGCCATAGCCCCTGCTATTTCTACACTAACTTCCCTCAATGTCCTAGGGAATATCCTGTCCGGACCTGGAGACTTATCCACTTTTATATTTCTCAAAAGTGTCAGTACTTCCTCTTCTTTGATCCTCATAGTTTCCATAGCTACTCTACTTGTTTCCCGTACCTCACATAATTCAATATCCTTCTCCTTGGTGAATACCGAAGAAAAGAAACTGTTCAATATCTCCCCCATCTCTTTTGGCTCTGCAGATAGTTGTCCACTCTGACTCTCTAATGGACCAATTTTGTCCCTCGTTATCCTTTTGCTATTAATATAGCGGTAGAAACCCTTCGGATTTACTTTTACCTTACTTGCCAAAGCAACCTCATATCTTCTTTTAGCTTTACTAATTTCTTTCTTAACATTCTTTTTACATTCTTTATACTCCTCAAGCACTTCATTTACTCCATGCTGCCTATAATTATTGTAGATCTCCCTCTTTTTCCGAACCAAGTGTCCAATTTCCCTTGAAAACCATGGCTCTTTACAATTTTTACGATTTCCTTTCAGCCGAACAGGGACATAAAGATTGTGTACTCTTAAAATGTCACCTTTAAAGGTACTCCATTTCTCTTCCACATCTTCCCCATAAAACAAACTGTCCCAATTTACTCCTTTTAAATCCTTTCGCATCTCCTCAAAGTTAGCCTTTCTCCAATCAAAAATCTCAACCCTAGGTACAGTTTTGTCCCTCTCCATAATTATATTGAAACTAATGGTATTGTGATCACTGGACCCGAACTGTTCCCCAACGCATACCTCTGCCACCTGCCCCACCTGACCCATATCATTTCCTATCATGTCCCGTATCGCCCCTTCTCTAGTAGGTACTTTTATGTATTGTTGCAAAAAACTATCCTGCACACATTTTACAAACTCCAACCCATCCAGCCCATTTACAGAATGTGTTTCCCAGTCTATGTGTGGAAAATTGAAATCTCCCACAATCACTACCTTGTGCTTACTACTAATATCTGCAATATCCTTACATATTTGCTCTTCCAATTCTCGCTCCCCATTTGGCGGTCTATAATACACCCCTATAAGTGTTGCTACCCCTTTCCCATTTCTCAGTTCCACCCAAATAGCCTCCCTAGACGAGCCCTCAAATCTATCCTGCCAAAGCACTGCTGTAATATCTTCCCTGATAAGCATTGCAACACCTCCACCTCTTGCCCCTCCAATTCTATCACACCTGAAGCAACGAAATCCTGGAATATTTAGTTTCCAATCACAGCCCTCCTGCAACCATGTTTCACTGATCGCCACAACATCATACTTCCAGGTGTCAATCCAGGCTCTAAGTTCATCCACTTTTCTTACAATGCTCCTAGCATTAAAATATACACATTTAAGAAACCCACCCTCTCTTATTCTCTGATTATTTTCTTTTTCTTCTCTCTCCCCTAAATTTTGGGTCAGAGTGCTACCATTCTCTGCCCCCCTGCTTCACACACTGACTGCTAGCTTTCCCAATTTGCGTCCCTCCCCCCCAACCATACTAGTTTAACGTCTCCCCAGTAGCCTTTGCAAATCTCCCCGCCAGGATATTGGTCCCCCTTGAGATCAAGTGCAACCCGCCCTTTCTGTGCAGGTCGCACCTTCCCCAAAAGAGGTCCCAATGATCCAGAAACTTGAATCCATACCCACTGCACCAGTCCCTCATCCACGCATTTATCCTCCACCTCGCTCCATTCCTACTCTCACTGTCGCGTGGCACAGGCAGTAATCCTGAGATTGTTACCTTTCCAGTCCTTCTCCTTAACTCTCTACCTAACTCCCTAAATTCTTCTTTCAGGACCTCTTCTCTATTTTTCCCTAATTTTTTTCCCTATCCTCTCAGGATAGCGGTGGCACGGTCTCGGGCTCGGAGCCGCGCAGCTGCGTTTAGGCTGCGTCTCCGGGGTCATTCGAGATGGAGCTTCATGTTGACTTTGGGGGGTGGGGATCCAATACGTGATCACGGTCCAAGCCGGGTGGAATGGGAACACTTTAGAAATGGGTCTGCATGATCTTTCCCAGAAGGATTGGTTCAATCACCGGATCCAGACTCACTGAATCAGCTCCACTATTGTTCCACAGTTGAAGGAGGCGGTGGGAGAGTACAGGACCCTGGCCATTCACTGGCCAGCTCATCGCTGTCAGAGATATCGGGATCCTCCCTCGACACTGATCCCGGGGGTGGGATCATGCTGGAGGTGGGGAAGCCCGATGTATCCAGCTTACGCAGTGGAGCGAGCGAGCTAGCAGCCAGCTGCAGCCCTCCGTACTCAGAGCTTGAGCGTAGTGAGGGGGAAGATGCTGCTTCACGTATCAGTGGGTTGGCAGAATGCCTGAATTCCAGTGCTGTGTCTTTTGGGGCCGTTATCTGGCACATGCGGGAATTTCTGAAAGCAAACAAGTTTAGCAGGAGCACACGTCCAGACAGCTGGCAAACAGTGGCCGGATCTGACGAAACCTAACCGGGCACTTGATGCCGTATAACCTACTTGAACCCCTCCAATCTGGCTTTCGCTCCCTCCATAGCACAGAAACTGCTCTCCTCAAAGTCCTCAACGACCTCCTCACCTCTGCTGACACTGGGTCCCTCAACATCCTCATCCTCCTCGACCTGGGCGCAGCCTTCGATATAGTGAACCATAACATCCTGCTCACCAGACTCAAAGACCTCGGCATTGAAGGCTCTGCACTCAGCTGGCTCCGTTCTAACCTTTCCAACAGATCCCACTTCATCTCTCTCCACAACCACACATCTGCTACAGCCACAGTCACTCAAGGCGTTCCCCAAGGCTCCGTACACGGCCCCCTCCTCTTCATCATCTACATGCTCCCCCTTGGTCAGATACTCCGCCACTTCACCCTGGACTTCCACTGTTACGCTGATGACACCCAGATCTACCATGGCACCAAATCCTACCACCCCCCCCCCCTCCCAACACCTGTTTGTCAGCTATAAAAACCTGGATGCAACATAATTTCCTCAAACTCAACAGCGATAAAACAGAATTCCTCCTCATAGGCTCCAAAGCCACACCCAGCAAAATCAATAACCCCACTCTCACCATCGACGGCACCACTGTTTCCCCATCTCCCCAGGCCCGCAACCTTGGTGTGATCTTTGATTCCACCCTCTCCCTTGAGCCTCACATCCGCCATGTCATTAAAACCTCCTTCTTTCTTCTCCGCAACATCGCCAAACTCAGACCCTCTCTCACACCTCCCGCTGCTGAAAGACTCATCCATGCCTTCATCTCCTCCCGACTGGACTATTGCAACTCACTTCTCCTTGGCATCAGCTCCACCTACATCAACCGACTCCAACTGGTCCAGAATGCAGCCGCCCGACTCATCACCCACACCAAATCCTGGCATCACATCACTCCAGTCCTCAAACAACTTCACTGGCTTCCTATCTCCCACCTAATCACTTACAAAATCCTGATCCTCACCTACAAAGCCCTCCACCATCTGGCCCCCACATATCTCACTAACCTCCTCTCCCCCTACCAACCTTCACGGTCCCTCAGATCCACATCAGCCGGTCTCCTCTCCATCCACAAGTCCAACCTCCGCAGTTTCGGGGACAGAGCCTTCTCCAGGGCAGCTCCCAGGCTCTTGAACTCCCTCCCCCAACTGATCCGCAATTCCGTGTCTCTCACCATCTTCCAGTCCCGCCTCAAGACCCATCTCTTCACCTCTGCCTATCCTTAGCCCGACGTCCCCTCCCTTTTCATCTGTGCATTAAAGGGCCACTTTTCAACATAATTGTATAAGGGGTAAGAGTGTTGTAAAAACAAGCCTGAAGGCTTTGTGTCTCAATGCAAGGAGCAGTCGTAATAATGTGGATGAGTTGAATGTGCAGATAGCAATTAATGACTATGATATAGTTGGGATCACGGAGACATGGCTCCAGGGTGACCAAGGCTGGGAGCTGAACATCCAGGGATATTCAATATCCAGGAGGGATAGAGAGAAAGGAAAAGGAGATGGGGTAGCGTTGCTGATTAGCGAGGAGATTAATTCAATGGAAAAGAAGGACATTAGTTTGGAGGATGTGGGATCGGTATGGGTAGAGCTGCGAAACACTAAGGGGCGGAAAACGCTGGTGGGTGTTGTGTACAGGCCACCTAACAGTAGTAGTGAAGTTGGAGATGGTATCAAACAGGAAATTAGAACTGCGTGCGACAAAGGCAAAACAGTTATAATGGGTGCCTTGGGCAAGAGTGACCATAATATGGTTGAGTTCTTCATTAGGATGGAGAGTGACATTGTTAATTCAGAAACAATGGTTCTGAACTTAAAGAAAGGTAACTTTGAGGGTATGCGACGTGAATTGGCCAAGATTGACTGGCAATTAATTCTAAAAGGGTTGACAGTGGATATGCAATGGAAGACATTTAAAGACTGCATGGATGAACTACAACAATTGTTCATCCCAGTTTGGCAAAAGAATAAATCAGGGAAGGTAGTACATCCGTGGATAACAACGGAAATCAAGGATAGTATCAAAGCGAAGGATGATGCTTACAAATTAGCCAGAAAAAGCAGCATACCGCAGGACTGGGAGAAATTCAGAGACCAGCAGAGGAGGACAAAGGGCTTAATTAGGAAAGGAAAATAGATTATGAAAGAAATCTGGCAGGGAACATAAAAAGTGACTGCAAAAGTTTTTATAGATATGTGAAAAGAAAGAGATTAGTTAAAACAAATGAAGGTCCCTTGCAGTCAGAAACACAGGCGAGTTGATCATGGGGAACAAGGATATGGCGGACCAATTGAATAACTAATTTGGTTCCGTCTTCACCAAGGAAGACATAAATAATTTGCCGGAAATAGCAGGGGACCGCGGGTCAAAGGAGTTGGAGGAATTGAGTGAAATCCAGGTTAGCCGGGAAGTGGTGTCGGGTAAATTGAATGGATTAAAGGCCGATAAATCCCCAGGGCCAGATAGGCTGCATCCCGGAGTACTGAAGGAAGTAGCTCCAGAAATAGTGGATGCATTAGTAATAATCTTTCAAAACTCTTTAGATTCTGGAGTTGTTCCTGAGGATTGGCGGGTAGCAAACGTAACCCCACTTTTTAAGAAGGAAGGCAGAGAGAAAAGGGGGGGAATTACAGACCAGTTAGTCTAACATCGGTAGTTGGGGAAACTGCTAGAGTCAGTTATTAAAGATGGGATAGCAGCACATTTGGAAAGTGGTGAAATCATTGGACAAAGTCATCATGGATTTACGAAAGGTAAATCATGTCTGACGAATCTTATAGAATTTTTCGAGGATGTAACTAGTAGCGTGGATAGGTGAGAACCAGTGGATGTGGTGTATCTGGACTTCCAGAAGGTTTTCGACAAGGTCCCACATAAGAGATTAGTATACAAACTTAAAGTACACGGCATTGGGGGTTCAGTATTGATGTGGATAGAGAGCTGGCTGGCAAACAGGAAGCAAAGAGTAGGAGTAAACAGGTCCTTTTCACAATTGCAGGCAGAGACTAGTGGGGTACCGCAAGGCTCAGTGCTGGGACCCCAGCTATTTACAATAAATATTAATGATCTGGATGAGGGAATTGAATGCATTATCTCCAAGTTTGCGGATGACACTAAGCTGGGGGGGCAGTGTTAGCTGTGAGGAGGATGCTAGGAGACTGCAAGGTGACTTGGATAGGCTGGGTGAGTGGGCAAATGTTTGGCAGATGCAATATAATGTGGATAAATGTGAGGTTATCCATTTTGGTGGCAAAAACAGGAAAGCAGACTATTATCTAAATGGTGGTCGACTAGGAAAAGGGGAGATGCAGCGAGACCTGTGTGTCATGGTACACCAGTCATTGAAAGTAGGCATGCAGGTGCAGGTGGCAGTGAGGAAAGCGAATGGTAGGTTAGCTTTCATAGCAAAAAGGATTTGAGTATAGGAGCAGGGAGGTTCTACTGCAGTTGTACAGGATCTTGGTGAGACCACACCTGGAGTATTGCGTACAGTTTTGGTCTCCAAATCTGAGGAAGGACATTATTGCCATAGAGGGAGTGCAGAGAAAGTTCACCAGTCTGATTCCTGGGATGTCAGGACTGTCTTATGAAGAAAGAATGGATAGACTTGGTTTATACTCTCTAGAATTTAGGAGATTGAGAGGGGATCTTATAGAAATTTACAAAATTCTTAAGGGGTTGGACAGGCTAGATGCAGGAAGATTGCTCCCGATGTTGGGGAAGCCCACGACAAGGGGTCAGAGCTTAAGGATAAGGGGGAAATCCTTTAAAACCGAGATGAGAAAACAGAGAGTGGTGAATCTCTGGAACTCTCTGCCACAGAGGGTAGTCGTGCCCAGTTCATTGGTTATATTTAAGAGGGAGTTAGATGTGGCCCTTGTGGTTAAGGGGGTCAGAGGGTAAGGAGAGAAGGCAGGTACGGGATGCTGAGTTGGATGATGAGCCATGATCATATTGATTGGCGGTGCAGGCTCGAAGGGCCGAATGGCCTACTCCTGCACCTAATTTCTATGTTTGCCTTATTATTGTGTGTTGTATTGAATTCTGTCTTTACTTTGTGTACTAGTCATGTCTCTACTATTTATTACATTCCCCTTACATGTTCTTCCTCTACTTGCTAAATTTTTGTAAGGTGTCCTTGAGACTCTTGAAAGGCGCCCATAAATAAAATGTATTATTATTATTATTATTATTATTATCCTTCGCAGTAAAGTTAGTGGCCTTCCCGATTCTGAGACGCGTCAGTTTGGGGACCTTGCGAAGCGCCTATGAGTGAGGAGCCCCACTCCTACGAAGTGTGAGGGAAAACCCTTAGTATGACTTCAACATGAAGATCGCAGTTGATAGCCTAACCATTAATGGCGGAAGGCGGGACCTTCGCAGATGTCATCATCTATCAGTCGTCAAAGAGGGGATATATTGGTACGTTTTCTGCAAGAGGCGCATACTGTTGTCAGTGATGAAACCTCCTGTCTCATGGAATGGGAAGAGCCACCACAGCACAAATTCGAGTGGGGTGGCCTTCCTGTTGCCCCTGACATCCCAGCCAGTGATCCTGAAGGTGCAGGGAATTGTGCCAGGCCGTTTGCTCTATCTGGCCGTGAGCGTGGCTGACATGCCGTTTCATTTCATTAACGTGTCCGCCATAAGCGTGCAGGCGTGCCTACTTCAGGAGGTGACAGCTCTGCTGAACATTTTATAAAGCAGATGTTCTACCATTCTTCTACCATTCATCAACGAGGAACACGCACATGTTTCATTTGATTAAGAAAGAATTGCAGATGCTGGATAAATGGAAGGGTGACAAAAATGCTGGAGAAACACAGCGGGTGAGGCAGCATCTGTGGTGCGAAGCCCCCCCCCCCCACCCCAACATCAGCCCGAAGAAGGGTCTCAACCCGAAACGTAACCTGTTCCTTCGCTCCATAGTTGATGCCTCACCCGCTGAGTTTCTCCAGCATTTTTGTCAACCTTCGATTTATCCAGCATCTGCAGTTCTTTCTTAAACAAATGGAACCTGTGCAGTTTGTGAACTACGGCGGGAAATGTAGGTACAAATTATTTTGCCAACTTGTTTTCGTCCCCAGTTACAATTCCCTGATCATTAATTGGATGTCCGTTGCCACTAAGTGCAGAAACATTAATTGGGTTTATGGAAGGTGCAGCCATAAGAGGTGTTGGAGAAAGGAACAGAAGACGCTGGTTTACACCGGAGAATGGGACAAACTGCTGCAGTGCGTCGGCGGGTAATGTTGCTTCGGTGGAGAAAAGGGATGGATGATGTTTCTGGTCGGGACCCTTCTTCCGCCAGAAAGTAGAGCGGAGGGCACCGGATGTCGGAAGCCCAGCTGCTCCATTCTCTCAGCATACGACAATCCCGCCATCTATGGAGCGAAGAAATAGATTGATGGAGAAACTCAGCGGGCGAGGTAGCATCGATGGAGCAAAGGAACACCTATTTCTTCGTTCCATCGATGCTGCCTCACCCACAGAGTTTCTCCAGCATTTTGTCTACCTTCCATTGTTCCAACAGCTGCAGAAGTTTCTTAAACTAATGTTTAAACTAAATGTTTGTATTTTCACAAACATCCGATAATCAAACCACTCGCGTGTTGTTGTGATATTATTTTAATGATCACTTTACCAATTGCCCTATATTTTTAGCGCAACGGAATGGGTATGTTAGCACACGGACCAACTCATCTCTGAACTTGCGCTGTGTCACGGTGTAAATGGCCGTGTTGGTGCAGGAGCTCAGGAGCTGAAACATAAATCCAACCTTTTCAAATTCGAACAGGGGGTTTGTCCAGGACCTGCGTAAGGGCAAATTAAAACACCGAAACACAATAAAATGTGCGACACTTGTGGCCCAGAGCAGGATGAAGGAGCTCGAGATTGCCAGAAGTAAAACGACCGAGCGTCTGCGGTTCACCATCTCCTGGTCTTTCTTTTTCTCCCCACCGGACCCGACTGGCCACGGAGATACGTCTGACGGTGAGCGCGTTATACAACAAAATCAGGCAGAATGGAATCACCGGGGTGAACAACTGTTCGATCCAAGAGAACACCATCCATTCGTGACGCATGTAAAAATATACATATTTGACGCAGCCCAGATTCAGTTCAGTTGGGGAATAGGGAACGTATGCGAAGGGCAAAGGTGTATTCAGAAGGCAGACGAACGGGGTCACTGTCAGAATAACAATCGACGCGGTTCTCTCGGTGCAATATTTGGCCTTCATATTCTTAGTAGAAATCGCAACAAAGCGATCAAATGTGAACGCGACTGTGAACCATACAGAACAATCCACCGACACGGGAGCCAGGTAGAGTATTATTTTACACACAGGAGTGTAGGTCAATGAAGTAGGCCACCAATACATATCAGCAATCCGACGAAATACCACGTCAATGAGAAGCACAGAGAAGTCCGCGGTCGCCATGGCTACCATGTAACGAGTGATGCACTTGGAGAGGCCGCACTTGCCACGGGACAGGATCACAATCGCCATCAGATTCACTGGGAAGGAATAAAAAACATAAACTGATGAATTGTGTTGGGGTTTGCGACGGTGGGTGAGGGTTATTTAAACGTGCGCATATTTGGGACGATCAAAAAAACTCAACGTTTTCTATAAAGATGTTCAATCGTCAGCAAATTATTAAATACCTGATTACCAAAACTAGTGAAATTTGAATGAATGAACTTTATTGTCATTCAGATATACACCTAGACACAGTGCACCTTGAACGAAATGTCGTTGCATTTGACTCTCCAAAATCAGGTAATAGTAAAAATTGCTAGGTACGTCCATAAAAAATGCCTCATGTGCATGGTTCTGTAAAATAAATATATATAAAAAGTTTTTTAAAAGTGTCGATATTTAAAAAGTTCCTGCCTCGGGTTTGTTGATTGTTCAGTAATCTTATGGCCTGGGGGATGAAGCTGTTGCAGAAATTTCCGTTTCTATTTATCTGCACATATTTATGCCAACCGTTTAATATTGATGTTTTGTTATCCCGGCATGATCGCGGCAGCTGCAGTCTCTATTATCTGTACTTCAAAAACCTATCTTAAAATTGCCTTCCGACCTGAGGGGGGGGGGGGACATGACTGGTTGTTCAACTTTTGTTGAGTAAGTTGTTCATACGATCTTCAAATCAGTCTCTGCGAAAATAACCCTGTGGAATGTTATGAGTTTTAATAATAATAATAATCTTATTTATATAGCACATTTTTAATCAACTTGCATTGACCCCAAAGTGCTTCACATAATTACATTACATTTACACACAGGCAAAGGTGGGTGAAGTGTCTTGCCCCAAGGGCACAACGACAGTATGCACTCCAAGCGGGGTTTGAACAGCCGAACACTTAGCCCATTGCGCCAACTGTCGCCCCAGAAAAGGCAGTGCCAAGTTACGGGATCGGGTGTTTTTTTTTTTTCTTCTTTCTTTCTAGCGAGTGCACTACGCACTGCGGAACAGGTAGTCCCACATACAGCGAGGACGCCGTGTCGCGTGCTCCACCAACAGCGCAGGTGCATCGGTTGTAGCCCAAATCCGTGGAGGTTAAATTTGTACCAGAGTCTATGAGAGGCCCTCTCTATTTTCGGTGATGGAATTTTTTCAACTGGGTGAGAAGTTCTGTACACGGGTAAAACTTTAATACACCAACCCAACAACTAGAATATTAACAAATCAAATGTTATCAACTAAATTGAATTGATCTAAATGTTGTAGACAAGGATGCCCGCTATCTCCGTTATTGTTCGAACTCGCTATTGAGCCATTTGCTGAAAGTGTTGGGGCCCATCCAGAAATATACTGGTATAATACTAAAGACACTGTGAACAAAATGTATTTATATGCAGATGATGAATTAATTTACAATACAAAACCAGAAATTAGTAGCCCAAACTTATTAAATCTAATAACTCAGTTTGGTTTGTTTTCCGGATATAGAATTAATTGGAATAAAAGTGAAATCATGCGAATAACGGAACTTCATCCACATATAATTCAACAATCCCCGTTTAAAATAGTTAATGAAACATGTTAATATCTAGGAATTTATGTCACTAAGACATATGCCTCGTTATTTAAATTACATTTCTCCCCTTTACTAAACTACACAAGAATATTCAGTATTGGAAAACACTCCCTATTTCAACGTTTGTGAGAATTATTGTCATAAAAATGATTTTTTTAACCGTAATTATTATACATCTTTCAATCAAACCCGATATATCTCCCTTTTTATTTTAAAGGTGGACTCCATCGTCACTGATTTTATCTGGGATTATAAGAATCATAGAATGAGCAAAAAAACTTTTATGCAAATCAAAGACAAATGGAGGTTTAGCTTTACCGAATATTTTGTTTTATTTCTGGGCAGTTAATATTAAAAATATGAACTTTTGGCTGGAAGAAATGGACCAACAACCAGATTGGTTAAAGATGGCAAAGGAAGATTGTTTACCTTTTGAAATTGGTTCGATTCTGTTTACTACCTCAAAATTGAATTTAAAAAACTTACAGGGAAAATCCTATACTATACAGTGGTATGCGAATTTGGAAACAATTAAAAAATAACTTAAAATGGTATAATTATCACTCTCTCTCCCCCATCGTGAACAACCCCTCGTTTAAACATTCTATGTTCGATAAAGGTTTCATACAATGGAAAAATTATGGAATTAAAAGGATGGGACAACTTTTTTATGAAAGGCATCTTTCTATCATTTCAGGAGCTACAACAGACTTACGGACTCCACTGGAATGATTTTTTTTAGATATTTACAACTTAGAAATTGTGTTAAATCATATACACAAAACCTTAGAACTAGAGATCCGGAAATTCTTGATGATTGTTTGAATAAACAACCTAATACAGATAAATTAATATCTCATATTTATAATATCCTATTAGATAGTGAGATACCACCAACGGATTTATATAGACAAATATGGGAAAATGAACTAACCCAACCAATAACGAAAGATACACAAAAAAGCTGGAGAAACTCAGAGGGTGCAGTGGCATCTATGGAGCGAAGGAAATAGGCAATGTTTCGGGCCGAAACCGGCCCGAAACATTGCCTATTTCCTTCGCTCCATAGATGCTGCTGCACCCGCTGAGTTTCTCCAGCTTTTTTGTGTACCTTCGATTCTCCAGCATCTGCATTTCCTTCTTAAACAATAACGAAAGATATTTGGGATGAAAGTTTACAACATATACATCAATGCTCATTAAATGCCAGACACTCTTTAATACAATTTAAAGTACAGCATAGATTACATTACTCCAAAACAAAACTAAATGGAATCTTCCCACATATCTCCCCTATCTGTGATAAATGTCAACATTTAGAGGCTAACCTAACTCACACATTAGCAAACTGTATAAAAATCAAAAACTTCTCGACGGACATTTTTAGAATAATATCTGTAGCTGTCAACACTCAATTGGATCCCGATTTAAAACTAATAATTGTAGGAATATCAGAACAAAGCCTAACATTTACAACAACCCAAAGAAACGTTATCGACTATAGTGTACTAACTGGGAAAACATTAATATTAACCTTTTGGAAAGGTCCTATAACCACCACAATTAAAATGTGGATTGTAGAAATGTCGGAGACCTTACATTTGGAAAGAATCAGACTTGGCTTAGTGGACAAACAAGAACTTTTTTTTATCAGAATATGGTCTCCATTCATTGACTACTTGAAGGGGCAGACTGGCTCGGCACGTGAACCTGACTGTAACTCGAAGTAAGTTACTAACTTCGAAGTAAGTAAGTTAAACTTACAAAATTCTTAAGGGGTTGGACAGGCTAGATGCAGGAAGATTGTTCCCGATGTTAGGGAAGTCCAGGACAAGGGGTCACAGCTTAAGGATAAGGGGGAAATCCTTTAAAACCGAGATGAGAAGAACTTTTTTTCACACAGAGAGTGGTGAATCTCTGGAACTCTCTGCCACAGAGGGTAGTTGAGGCCAGTTCATTGGCTATATTTAAGAGGGAGTTAGATGTGGCCCTTGTGGCTAAGGGGATCAGGGGGTATGGAGAGAAGGCAGGTACGGGATACTGAGTTGGATGATCAGCCATGATCATATTGAATGGCGGTGCAGGCTCGAAGGGCCGAATGGCCTACTCCTGCGCCTAATTTCTATGTTTCTATGTTTCTATGTTTCTAAGGATTAGATGAAAGGTTACACTTTATAATTTACGGACTTATCTCCAACGTTGTATTTTTAGCAAATTATCCCATTCTACTCTATCATGCTTTTTCCTTGTTTTAATTTCTCTTTCCTATTTTCTATCTATATAAAAAAAATACTAGAAGCAGAGTTAATATCAATCGATAATATTAGTAATGTAGGAATGATATACATTAAATGTTTTTAATATGATATGTACCTGCCTCTATAAGCTTATTTAAAAAAAGAGTCTATGAGAAGCCACCCGTCAAAGAAGACAACACGTTTCCTCTCTCCCAAGATGTACATTGGCTTATTTGAGATTAGTTTAGATGTACAGCCCCGAAGCGGATCCTCCGGTCCATCGAGCCCGCGCTGACCAGCGATCCCCGCTCACAGTTTAAGGATAAGGGGGTAATCTTTTAAGACCGAGATGAGGAAAACATTTTTCACACAGAGAGTGGTGAATCTCTGGAATTCTCTGCCACAGAAGGTGGTTGAGGCCAGTAAGAGGGAGTTAGATGTGGCCCTTGTGGCTAAAGAGATCATGGGACAAGCTTTTCCCTTTGAGAATAGGGAAGATTCAAACAAGAGGACATTACTTCAGAATTAAGGGACAGATGTTTAGGGGTAATATGAGGGGGAACTTCTTTACTCAGAGAGTGGTAGCGGTGTGGAATGAGCTTCCAGTGGAAGTGGTGGAGGCAGGTTCATTGGTATCATTTAAAAATAAATTGGATAGGCATATGGATGAGAAGGGAATGGAGGGTTATGGTATGAGTGCAGGCAGGTGAAACTAAGGGGAAAAAAAGTTGTTCGGCACGGACTTGTAGGGCCGAGATGGCCTGTTTCCGTGCTGTAATTGTTATATGGTTATATGGTTATATGGTAGGGGGAGCAGGCAGGTACAGGATACTGAGTTGGATGATCAGCAATGATCATATTGAATGGCGGTGCAGGCTCGAAGAGCCGAATGGCCTACTCCTGCACCTATTTTCTACGTGTCTATGTTTCTAACAATATCCGACACACACTAGCGACTTAAACCAAATATATACCAAATCAATTAACCTACAAACCTGTCTGTCTTGGGGAGCTGGAGGAAACCGAAGATATCGGAGAAAACACGCGCTGAACCTACAAATTCGGTAAAGACAAGCAACAGTAGTGGCGAGCGAGCCCTGCGCCATCACCGCTGAGACTTCGTGCAGCCCTTAACCCTGCCGGGTTATTCCGTTTGTTCTCTTCATCTTTACTCCTCTGCGCTTTTCAAACTGTCTTTGTAAGTTCAATGAGATGTGCCGACAATTACCTACCGGGTACACCAATCGCTGCAAGAATCGGATAATACACAGATTCTATATCCACGATCTCAATATAATACATTTTAATTCGACGGTCTAGGCGATCACTCCTGGTGCTGCCACTCAGCGTTTGTCAGCGAAACAAACCAATCTCTGGCACATTTATAAAGTAAATAAAGGAGAAAACAGGCAATTAGGTAACATCCCTGTGGACATTACTAACAGACTTTGGAACAAACAAGTACTGCTTTCAATGTAATATTCAGAAATCACAATCATGCAGACGACCGCTCCATTCATTTCCAACAGCAGGCAGTGAACGGGTATGGACTCGCACAAGATTGGGAACATTTTTCCTGCATTTAGCTTGTCCAGTCCTTTATAATTATATATGTTTCTATAAGACCCCCCTTATCCTTTTAAACTCCCGTGAATACAAGCCTAGTGTTTTCAATCTTTCCTCATATGACAGTCCCGCCATTCCAGGGATCAATCTCGTGAACCTACGCTGCACTGCTTCAATCACAAGGATGCCCTTCCTCAAATTAAGAGACCAAAACTGTACACAATACTCCAGATGTGGTCTCACCAGAGCCCTATACAACTGCGGAAGAACCTATTTACTCCTGTACTGAAATCCTCTTGGTATGAAGGCCAACATTCCGTTAGCTTTCTTCACTGCCTGCTGTAACCGTAAGCCAACTTTCAGTGACAGGTGTACAAGGACGCCCAGATCTCGCTGCACCTCCCCATTACCTAACTTAACGCCATTGAGATAATAATCTGCCCCCTTGCTTTTGCCGCCAAAGTGGATAATCTCACATTTATCTATATTGTACTGCATCTGTCACGCATCTGCCCACTCACTCAATCTGTCCAGGTCATCCTGCAAACTCTTAACATCCTCTTCACAGTTTACACTGCCACCCAGCTTTGTGTCATCCAGAAACTTGCTAGTGTTGCTCCTAATTCCCTCTTCCAAATCATTAATATATATGGTAAACAGTTGCGGCCCCAACACCGACCCTTGCGGCACTCCACTCGCCACTGCCTGCCATTCTGAAAATGACCCGTTCACTCCTAATCTTTACTTCCGGTCTGCCAACCAATTTTCTATCCATGTCAACACCCAACCCCAAACCCCCAATACCATGTGCTCTAATGTTAGTCACGAGTCTCCCGTGCGGGATCTTATCAAAGGCTTTCTGAAAGTCTAGATACACCACATCCACTGGCACCCTCACTTAAAGTACACGGGATTGGGGGTTCAGTATTGATGTGGATGGAGAACTGGCTGGCAATCAGGAAGCAAAGAGTAGGAGTAAACGGGTCCTCTTCACAATCGCAGGCAGTGACTAGTGGGGTACCGCAAGGCTCAGTGCTGGGACCCCAGCTATTTACAATATATATTAATGATCTGGATGAGGGAATTGACGGCAATATATCCAAGTTTGCGGATGACACTAAGCTGGGGGGCAGTGTTAGCTGTGAGGAGGATGCGAGGAGACTGCAAGGTGACTTGGATAGGCTGGGTGAGTGGGCAAATGTTTGGCAGATGCAGTATAATGTGGATAAATGTGAGGTTATCCATTTTGGTGGCAAAAACAGGAAAGCAGACTATTATCTAAATGGTGGCCGACTAGGAAAAGGGGAGATGCAGCGAGACCTGGGTGTCATGGTACACCAGTCATTGAAAGTAGGCATGCAGGTGCAGCAGGCAGTGAAGAAAGCGAATGGCATGTTAGCTTTCATAGCAAAAGGATTTGAGTATAGGAGCAGGGAGGTTCTACTGCAGTTGTACAGGGTCTTGGTGAGACCACACCTGGAGTATTGCGTACAGTTTTGGTCTCCAAATCTGAGGAAGGACATTATTGCCATAGAGGGAGTGCAGAGAAGGTTCACCAGACTGATTCCTGGGATGTCAGGACTGTCTTGTGAAGAAAGACTGGATAGACTTGGTTTAAACTCACTAGAATTTAGGAGATTGAGAGGGGATCTTATAGAAACTTACAAAATTCTTAAGGGGTTGGACAGACTAGATGCAGGAAGATTGTTCCCGATGTTGGGGAAGTCCAGGACAAGGGGTCACAGCTTAAGGATAAGGAGGAAATCCTTTAAAACCGAGATGAGAAGAACGTTTTTCACACAGAGAGTGGTGAATCTCTGGAACTCTCTGCCACAGAGGGTAGTCGAGGCCAGTTCATTGGCTATATTTATGAGGGAGTTAGATGTGGCCCTTGTGGCTAAGGGGATCAGGGGGTATGGAGAGAAGGCAGGTACGGGATACTGAGTTGGATGATCAGCCATGATCATATTGAATGACGGTGCAGGCTCGAAGGGCCGAATGGCCTACTCCTCCACCTAATTTCTATGTTTCTACCCCTTGATCCACTTTACTTGTCACAGCCTCAAAAAATTCCAGAAGATTAGTCAAGCATGATTTCCCTTTCATAAATCCATGTTGACTTGGACTAATCCTTTTACTGCTATCCAAATGCCCCATTATTACCTCTTTAATAATTGACTCCAGCAACTTTCCCACCACCGAAGTCAGGCTAACAGGTCTGCAATTCCCTGTTTTCTCTCTCGCTCCTTTCTTGAAAAGTGGGATAACATTAGCTACCCTCCAATCCACATGAACGGATCCTGAATCTATTGAAGATTGGAAAATGATCACCAATGCGTCCACTATTTCTAGAGCCACCTCCCCGAGGACCCTGGGATGCAGACCATCAGGTCCAGGGGACTTATCATCCTTCAGTCCGTTTAGCTTACCCAATACTATTTCTCGCTTAATGAAAATGTCTTTCAGTACTTCTACCCCCTTAGATCCTCTCTCCACCAGTATCTCTGGGAGATTGTTTGTGGCTTCCTTAACCAGAGGTTCACTAAAGAAGTACATAGTAGTTCAGCACTGCCCCCTGGTTGTGGTAGGACGATCACTTTGCCTGATCACAGCTGGGGAGAAACTGTCCCTGAATCTGGAGGTGTGCGTTTTCACAATTCTATTCCATTTTCCAGATGGGAATGGGAGAAGATCGAGTCGTCACGGCGCAACTCGTCCTTGATCATGCTGCGAGCCTTGGCGAGGCCTCGCGAGCTTTAAGTAAATGGAGGCAATAGAAAGGAGGTTGGTAGAATGGAGCTAGCCAGCAAAACGGTGTGAGAGGTAGATTTCGGACAAGAACGCATGCGATCGGAGTATAATTTTAAATCGGGATTCCTTGGCATATACTCTCGAGGCCTCTTAGGGAATGAATTGTGGAGGTTGCGCCAGGGATTGGGAGTGATAAATGGAAAGATCAAAGGACTTGGGATGATGGAACCTAAGAAGAAAGGAAGGTGATTACTTCAAACAGGTGAGGCAGGGATGTTGTCAAGGAGGAACATTGGAGGGATGGAATGCGTGAGAGGGTTGTTTTGTTTAGTTTAGTTTAGAGATGCAGCATGGAAAGAGCCTCTTCGGCCCACTGAATCTCCAATGCCCCTCTATCACCCATCCACACTACATTTATAGCCCAACTCACTCATCCACTCTCTGCACGCTGGATGCAAACTGCAGAGGACGAATAACGTACAAATCGGCACATCTTTGGCAAGTGGGAATATACCGGAGCACCCGGAGAAACCCACAGGATCACAGGGAGAAAGTGCAAACTCTCAGAGGCAGCTCCCGATGTCAGGTCCGAACCCGGGTATCTGGCGCTATGAGAGAGCAGCTCTTGCAGATGCGCCAGTATGCCATCATCACTGTGGTAATGCGCTGGGAGAAGCATGTAGCCGATGAGGTAGGTGTGTTTGGGAACGAATCTGGGTAGCAGTGGGATTGTTCTATTTGTAAAAATCGAATGAACCCAGCAGATCGGAAATGAACACAAAATGCTGGAGTATCTGAGCGGGGCAGGCAGCATCTCTGGAGAGAAGGAATAGGTGACGCATTAAACATACCAGACGGAAGAGTGGTGTCGACACGAAACGTTACCCATTCCTTCTCTCCAGAGATGCTGCCTGTTCCGGAATGTTGTGTCTACCTTCGGTGTAAACCAGCATTTGCAGTTATTTCCCACAGAGTAGAACGGTGGTCAGGACGAGACCGGTGGAAGAGAGTAACCTACAACAGTAGAATTTCCGAATCAGAAGCAGATTTTACCCGCCAAGTATGTTTTGCAACATATCAGGAATTTCAATGGCCAGGTCAGTCATACAATTAAAAACAACAGGTTCAAAAACATATTTAATATGAACGTCCACCACAGTGACTCCCCCACATTCCTCACTGTGATGGAAGTTGAAATAAAGTTCAAGTGTCTTCCTTTGTTCTTCATTGGTCGGGGGGCGTCTCGAGACCACGTTGATGGAACGGTCTTAACTCCGGTAGTCGGCGGCGAGGCGTTCAGCTCCTGCATGGGGGGGGGGGGGGGGGGGGGAGGGGGAGGGGGGGGGGGCGGGGTGGTTGTCACCTTCCCCGCGCCGGGCGATCGAACCTCGCGCCTCGGGGCTCGGGGACTAACCTTCTGCGGCGTTAGAACTCCCGACCTGCCTCTCCCGAGACTTCGAGCCCTTGTTGGTAAGTCCACGGTGGACGCGGTGGGAGCGATACCAGGCAAGGGATCCGCTCCGATTGTAAGTCCGTGTCCCGCGGTGGGGCTCACGGCAGGCCGAGGCCGCGCCCAGCTCCAGCGTTGATAGGCCGCAGATCCCTGACAATGTGATCCTAAAAATGATCACAACTCCGCGAAGGTAAGGACTTGAAAAAAAGTCCCCCCCCCCCCCCCCCCCCCCCCCCCCCCCCCCCCCGATGAAACAAATTAAAAAACATAAAAAACAAACTTTAAACAGACACTAAAACTAACAAAAGTTGAGAAAACTAACAGACTGCCGGCAGTGATAACCACCTCCATGGTGGTCAGTAATGTTTACTTTTGCAGTAGTGCTGTACAATCGGCGGTAGGGTCTCATTCCTACCATGGCGCGTCGCGGCCTGGGCCTTGCCAAGCTGGCCATCCGCGAGTCACGGCGCCAGACGGTGGAGGGCTCTACCCGAGCCAGCTGCCTGCCCCTTTTCCGGGGTTTCGTCCGTGATTAGAAAGGGAATACGCCCTGTTTACGGGCACCCTGATGGAGTACCGGGACCGCTGGGCTCCGCAGCGTGTTGAATGTATCCTCAATAAGGATTGTATCATAGTTGTATAATAGTTTATTACGGATACATATTTGTATTGTATTATGGTGGTGGGTTCTGGATTGTTTTATTGTAGTGTAAATATTATTTTTAATAATTGAATACATTTTGATGTAATAAAAAATAAATTAAAAAAATGGCGCGTCGCGGTGAGCAAGCGCAATGCACTCACGTTATTTCATTTGACAAACTCCGGTCGCAGCAGAACAGCGCTGCGCACGTTCACACAGCCCGTACTCTGCTCAGTGTCAACAGTTGTGGCTGTACCATCGAGGTCACATTTGATCCTCTAGGTCTGAATGCTTTGTCAGACCTGTGACCCTGAAGGGCTGGTTACGGCGGGTGGCTGCTCGTATTTGGACCATTCATCGGGGACGGGGGGGGGGGGGGGGAAGCCCCAACAATTGTGCTCCGCCGGTGGGTTTCCTGGCCTGTGGAGTCGGAAACATCATGCGGATCTTCATCGCTCCGTGCTCCGTCGGTTAGTATTTCCGTCTCCAAAATTATTTCTTGAGTCTTGTTACTGCACATATTAAATTGGAGAAAGGGGTGATTGAAGAAATTATGTAAACTGATATGGACACAGACGGGCTACTGGAGAGAAGGAATGTGTGGCGTTTCATAGAAACATAGAAACATCGAAAATAGGTGCAGGAGTAGGCCATTCGGCCCTTCGAGCCTGCACCGCCATTCAATATGATCATGGCTGATCAACCAACTCAGTATCCTGTACCTGCCTTCTCTCCATGCCCCCTGATCCCTTTAGCCACAAGGGTCACATCCAACTCCCTCTTAAATATAGACAATGAACTGTGGCCTCAACTACTTTCTGTGGCAGAGAATTCCACAGATTCACCACTCTCTGTGTGATTTCTTTTTCTCATCTCGATCGTAAAAGACTTCCTCCTTATCCTTAAACTGTGACCCTTTGTTCTGGACTTCCCCAACATCGGGAACAATCTTCTTGCATCTAGCCTGTCCAACCCCGTAATAATTTTGTGAGTTTCTATATGATCCCTCCTCAATCTTCTAAGTTCTAGCGAGTTCAAGCCGAGTCTATCCAGTCTTTCTTCATATGAAAGTCCTGCCATCCCAGGAATCTCACCATGTGATCTCACCGACGCCCTGCACAACTGCAGTAGAACCTCCCTGCTCCTATACTCAAATGCTTTTGCTATGAATGCTAACATACCATTCGCTTTCTTCACTGCCTGCTGCACCTGCATGCCGACTTTCAATGACTGGTGTGCCATGACATCCAGGTCTCGTTGCATCTCCCCTTTTCCTAATCGGCCATCATTCTGATAATAGTCTACTTTCCTGTTCTTGTCACCAACGTTATACTGCATCTGCCATTCATTTGCCCAATCACTCAGCCTATCCAAGTCACCTTGCAGCCTCCTAGCATCCTCCGCACAGCTAACACTGCCCCCAGCTTCGTGTCATCCGCAAAAAATGCAGATGCTGCATTCAATTCCCTCGTCCAAATCATTAATATATATATTTCGAGACTCATAAGAAGGATCTCGACCCGAAACGTCACCCATTCCTTATCTCCAGAGATGTTGCATGCCCCGCTAAGTCAATCCAGTTGTTGTGTCTATCTTCGGTTTAAATCAGCATCTACAGTTCCTTCCTACACATGTTAACTGACATATGGTTTATTGTTAGACTGGAGCATTCAGGACTCGGTGGCACAGTCGGTCTCTGAAATGACGTTCGCAGTTAACATAGAACATAGAAACACCCCGTATTGCTCTCTCTGTTACCTTCTGCTGTCCTTTGAAAGTTTCCCAATTCTCTGGCTTCCCGCTACTCTTTGCAATGTTAGAAACATAGAAACATGGAAATTAGGTGCAGGAGTAGGCCATTCGGCCCTTCGAGCCTGCACCGCCATTCAATATGATCATGGCTGATCATCCAACTCAGTATCCCGTACCTGCCTTCTCCCCATACCCTCTGATCCCCTTAGCCACACGGGCCACATCTAACTCCCTCTTAAATATAGCCAATGAACTGGCCTCGACTACCCTCTGTGGCAGAGAGTTCCAGAGATTCGCCCACTCTCTGTGTGAAAAAAGTTCTTCTCATCTCGGTTTTAAAGGATTTCCCCTCATCCTTAAGCAGTGACCCCTTGTCCTGGACTTCCCCAACATCGGGAGCAATCTTCCTGCATCTAGCCTGTCCAACCCCTCAAGAATTTTGCAAGTTTCTATAAGATCCCCTCTCAATATCCTAAATTCTAGAGAGTATAAACCAAGTCTATCCAGTCTTTCTTCATAAGACAGTCGTGACATCCCAGGAATCAGTCTGGTGAACCTTCTCTGCACTCCCTCTATGACAATAATGTCCTTCCTCAAATTTGGAGACCAAAGTTGTACGCAATACTCCAGGTTTGGTCTCACCAAGACCCTGTACAACTGCAGTAGAACCTCCCTGCTCCTATACTCAAATCCTCAAATCCTTTTGCTATGAAGATGCCATCGCGCTAGAATGCTCCTTTAGAATGGCAGGGACAATCCTGAATGTTTATTGGTACAGACAGCGACGTGGGCGGCAGCAAGTGACCCTGTTTCGGATTACGGCAAGGATACTAAAGAGAAATGGGGATCTCACAGTCCGATTCTCTTCCACGTACAATAAGGCTGCAAAAACCTTATTAGGTTAATCATCCGCGCGTCCGAGATTACCGACTCCGCCACGTTGCCGAAGAAACACGGCGGACACGCACAGAAACACACCGCATGCAATTGTGCACGGAGCCGCCAGATGGCGCACTCCACTACTAGCACGAAAATACGCAAACAATGAAACAGCAACAATACAATACAATTTATTTGTCATTTGGACCCCTTGAGGTTCAAACGAAATGTCGTTTCTGCAGCCATACATTACAAAACAAAAAAGCCCCGAGACACAACACAGTTACACAAACATCCATCACATCGCTGTGATGGAAGGCAAAAAAACGTATCTCTCCACTGCACTCTCCCCCCCCGATGTCAGAGTCAGAGTCAGAGTCAAAGTCAACGCCCCCTGCTGGCGATGGCGATTGTCCCGCGGCCATTAAAGCCACGCTGGGTGATGCAAGGTCGCACACCGGGTCTAGTTGTAAGAGCCCCCGGCGTGCGCTCGCAAAGTCCCGCGGCCATTCCAGGCCGCGCGGGGCGATGATGTAAGGTCCCGCTCAGGTGCTCTTCAACCCCGCAACTCGGGCGGGAGAAGTCGCCGTTGCGGAAGCCCCGAAAAGCGGTCTCCCAGCAGGGACCCGCGGGCTCCGGGTGCCGCCATCCGCCAGACCCGCAGTTGCAGCCTCCGAATCTCCGGAGGTCTGGTGGCAGCAGCGCTCCACCACCGCTCCACCCGCTCCGGACTCGGCCAGCCCCGTCACGGTGAGTAGTCGGCAGCTCCGCAGCTGGAGCCCCAGGTCGTTCCTGCTGGTCTCCTGCAACACAGCAATTTGTTCCCGGGGTTCAAATTGTAACTTTGTAGTTTCAATCTCTGACTGCGACCAAACTCTACCTCGATGTAAGTTACCTTCTTCAAATTATCTCCGTCCTAAACAGACGGCAATCTTATAACCGAACCCCATTGGAAGAGGGGAGAAAGTGTATCAAAGTATTTTCTTGTGTTTTTCCAGCCAACCGATTAAACAGAGAGTGGTGAATCTCTGGAACTCTCTGCCACAGAGGGTAGTCGAGGCCAGTTCATTGGCTATATTTAAGAGGGAGTTTAAGATGTGGCCCTTGTGGCTAAGGGGATCAGGGGGTATAGAGAGAAGGCAGGTACGGGACACTGTGTTGGATGATCAGCCATGATCATATTGAATGGCGGTGCAGGCTCGAAGGGCCGAATGGCCTACTCCTACACCTAATCTCTATGTTTCTATGTTTCTAAACAAGGACATCCCAGCACGACGACACACGACAGTCATGGGAAATAGCCGGTACTTTATCACCCCCACGTAGTTTTCCAACTCCGTGCATGAATCTGGCGCTCTCGTCCGGCCTTTGGTTAATGCAGTGATGAGGTGTCTCAAGAACTTCAAGAACTGCTGCTGTTCGGAGTGGCGCACCGTATCGTCTCCCTGCTGCGTCACATGCGCATACAGGTAGAGGTAGAAACATACTAAAACTGGTGCAGGACGAGGCCATTCGAACATTTGAGCCAGCACCGCCGTTCAACGTGGTCATGTCATATGCTGAGAGAATGGAGCGGCTGGGCTTGTATACTCTGGAGCTCAGAATGATGAGAGGGAATCCTATTGTAATATATGATATTATTAAGGGTTTGGACACAATAGAGCCTGGAAATATGTCCCAATGTTGGGGGAGTCCAGAACCAGGGGCCGCAGTTTGAGAATAAAGGATACGCCATTTAGATCGGAGAGGAGGAAACACTTTTTCTCACAGAGAGTTGTGAGTCTGTGGAATTCTCTGCCTCAGAGAGCGATGGAGGCCTGTTCTCTGGATACAGAGACAGCGAAGTCAGGGGATATGGGAAGACGGCATGAACGGGGTACTGATTGGGGATAATCAGCCATGATCACATTGAATGGCGGTGCTGGCTCGAAGGGTCGAATGGCCTACCCTGCACCTATTGTCCGTTGTCTGTTGTCTATAATATTATATGTTTCTATTAGATCTGCTATCATCCTTCTAAATTCCCGCGAATAGAAGCCCAGTCGACCCATTCTTTCATCAGACTTCAGTCCCGCCATCGTGGGAATTAACCTAGCGAACCTACGCTGCATTCCCCCAATAGCAATAATGTCCTTCCTCAACTTAGGAGACGAAAATTGCGCACAATATTCCTGGAGCGGTCTGAAAGACTTGGGAGACAACGCAGTCAGTGTCTGCGGACAAACGTTGACGATTCTGCGACAACGACACTACAGTCGCGTTTGTTGTTGACTAATCGCTCTCGTTAGGGTTCCTTCTTACATTAAATGCAGCTGATGATCTTGAGAAGCAATACTTTATATGTTTCTCTTTGATAGGTCGTCCATGAAAAGCTATTGTTTTAACATTACGTTATTACTTCCACTCTATGCACTCATAAAATCAGAAGACCATAAGTGATACGAGCCGTATGAGGCCATTTGTCCCATCAAATCCCACCATTCAATACAATACAATACAATTATACTTTATTGGCGGAGTATTGTTTGCAACATACGAGGAATTTCATTTGCCAAGTCATTCATACAAATTAAATAAAAAGCAACCGAACACACAAAATACATGTTAACATCAACATTCATCACAGTGACCCCTCCACATTTCTCACTGTAATGAAGGTAAAACCAAAATTTCAATCTCTTCCCTTCTTTGTCCTCCAGCGGTCGGGGGCCTCTAACCTTCCGTTGACCGGAAGATCATATTCCCGTAGCTGGCGGTGGGCCTTCCTCGTGGGGCCGATCAGCTCCCGCATCGGTGGGGAATCTCAGTTACCCCGCGCCGGCGATCTGACCTCGGGTCTGCGCTTGTCGAACGTCCAGCTGCTTAAGGTGCTTCCCGACTCGGTCTCACCAGAGACTGCGAGCCCTTGATGTTAAAGTCTGCAGGCCGCGATTGGAGCATCGATCCGAGGCAATTCCTCTAAACTCCAGCGAGTGCCTTTAAGCGGAGATTATATGCTCACCCATTCCTCTCCTCTCTGTCCAGGACCAGCACAGCCTTCATCAGATGTGTTGCCCAAACCGTCTCACAACATCTCACTCGCATTTCCCAGGCCATTTCTCGATTTGCAGCTCTACACGCGTTACATAGCTCAACCGCTTTAATATTACGTGCAGGAAAGAACTGCAAATGCTGATTTAAATCGAAGGTGGACACAATATAGAAACATAGAAACATAGAAATTAGGTGCAGGAGTAGGCCATTCGGCCCTTCGAGCCTGCACCGCCATTCAATATGATCATGGCTGATCATCCAACTCAGTATCCCGTACCTGCCTTATCTCCATACCCCGGATCCATTTAGCCGCAAGGGACACATCTAAGTCCCTCTTAAATATAGCCAATGAACTGGCCTCAACTACCCTCTGTGGCAGAGAGTTCCAGAGAATCACCACTCTCTGTGTGAAAAACGTTCTTCTCATCTCGGTTTTAAAGGATTTCCCCCTTATCCTTAAGCTGTGACCCCTTGTCCTGGACTTCCCTAACATCGGGAGCAACCTTCCTGCATCTAGCCTGTCCAACCCCTTAAGAATTTTGTAAGTTTCTATAAGATCCCCTCTCAATCTCCTAAATTCTAGAGAGTATAAACCAAGTCTATCCAGTCTTTCTTCATAAGACAGTCCTGACATCCCAGGAATCAGTCTGGTGAACCTTCTCTGCACTCCCTCTATGGCAATAATGTTCTTGCTCAGATTTGGAGACCAAAACTGTACATAATACTCCAGGTGTGGTCTCACCAAGACCCTGTACAACTGCAGTAGAACCTCTCTGCTCCTATACTCAAATCATTTTGCTATGAAAGCTAGCTGGAATCCTTTTGCTATGAAAGCTATGCTGGAATAACTCGGCGGGCCAGGCAGCATCTCTGAGGAGAAGGAATGGGTGACGTTTCGGCTCGAGACCATTCTTCAGCCTCTCGACTCTTCAGGTATGAATAATGTTTTTCGGATCAGTTTCCCCAGAACGCGGTTAATCGGAGCATTCTGGGACTTTCGGCACGACATGCTGATTCCGCATTTTTATTTGATCACGGCCGATTGCCCCAATTCAATCCCCTATCCCCCTTCTTCCACGTATCACTCGATCCCCCCCGAGCCCCAGGAACAGAATATATATCACCGTTTGAACATACTAAATGGTACGCTCTTCAGTTTGTATCCATTTTCGCACCAATTCACCATCTACATTGGCGTTGACTATCAGAATAACAACAGCAAATTATTGTTGGGAAACTGACAAAACTGCAGATGCTGGAATACAAAAAAATAATGCACAGAATGCTGGAGTAACTCAACGGGTCAGGTAGAATTTCTGGAGAACATGGATGGAGTTTCAGTTCGGGGCAGTTCTTCAGAATGATTGCGGTGAGGGGGTAGAGGTTATCAGTCGAAAGATAGGGGGGTTATCTCAAAGCCTGGCCATATCTAAGGGGACACAGGAGAGAAGGGGCGTTGATAGGCAACTAGTTGGAGCAAGCCCAGAGTTGAAAAGACAAAAGCCCTGACACAAAAAGGAGTAAACAGCCGGTAATTGTGAAGCTCCTTCCAGCCTTCTCTCCCCTCAGTCCCAGCCCCACCACCACCACAATCGGTCTGTAGAATGGTCCTTACCCAAAACCTCATCCATCTATGAGATGCTGCCTGGTTCGCTGTGTTTCGCCGGCACGATGGAGGGAGGATAACGTACGTCTCTTTATAAGAGGCCTCCAGAAAAATCCTATGATATATGCACTAGTTGATGAGGGAAATGTTGTGGACATTTTATGTCCAGCAGGGCATAGAAACATAGCAACATAGAAATTAGGTACAGGAGTAGGCCATTCGGCCCTTCGAGCCTGCACCGCCATTCAATATGATCATGGCTGATCATCCAACTCAGTATCCCGTACCTGCCTTCTCTCCATCCCCTCTGATCCCCTTAGCCACAAGGGCCACATCTAACTCCCTCTTAAATATAGCCAATGAACTGTGGCCTCGACTACCCTCTGCGGCAGAGAGTTCCAGAGATTCACCACTCTGTGTGTGAAAAAAGTTCTTCTCATCTCGGTTTTAAAGGATTTCCCCCGTATCCTTAAGCTGTGACCCCTTGTCCTGGACTTCCCCAACATCGGGAACAATCTTCCTGCATCTAGCCTGTCCAACCCCTTAAGAATGTTGTACGTTCCTATAAGATCCCCTCTCGATCTCCTAAATTCTAGAGAGTATAAACCAAGTCTGTCTAGTCTTTCTTCATAAGACAGTCCTGACATCCCAGGAATCAGTCTGGTGAACCTTCTCTGCACTCCCTCTATGGCAATAATGTCCTTCCTTAGATTTGGAGAACAAAACTGTACGCAATACTCCATGTCATGTTATAAAGTGCCGCGTGGTTGGCTGCCCTGGAACGGTAGCACGAGATCCAGGTGGATTTTGTTAAATGGGGAGAAAATCAACTTGAAGGGAGAAAGCAGAGTAGGATGGCGGAAGATATTTTTTTTCGGATTGGATGCCTGCGACTAGTTGTCTGCCTAAAGCATCAGTTCTGGGCCCAATGATGTTTGTCATTGATATCGAAGATTTGGATGAGAATGTAGAAGGCATGCATAGAAGATGACACCACGGTAGGTGGAGTCGTAGAGAGCGAAGATGATAATCAAAAACCACCGGAGGACCTTGATCAGTTCCACAAGTGGGCCGAGCAATGGTTGTTGAATTTTGATGGAGATAAGTGAGAGGTTTCGGTTTATACGTAGTCAAACAGGGCAGGATTCCGGCGAATAACAGTGCAGTGGGGAGCACTGCAGAGCCACGGACTCCAACTTCCCGTCACGGCGACTATTTGCTCCCTGAAAGAAAGATGGAAATGCTGCTTGCTTGCATATTTTGTGCATGTTTAGTCCGTAAGTACCTTTAAGACAAAAGTGAGGTTAACTGAAGCCAACTTTGACATAGACATAGAAACATAGAAAATAGGTGCAGGAGGAGGCCATTCGGCCCTTCGAGATCTGTGATTTAGAGACATAGAAACATAGACACATGGAAAATAGGTGCAGGAGTAGGCCATTCGGCCCTTCGAGATCTGTGATTTAGAGAGATAGAAACATAGAAACATAGAAACATAGAAAATTGGTGCAGGAGGAGGCCATTCGGCCCTTCGAGATCCGTGATTTAGTGACATAGAAACATAGAAACATAGAAAATAGGTCCAGGCGGAGGCCATTCGGCCCTTCGAGATCCGTGATTTAGACACATAGAAACATAGACACATAGAAAATAGGTGCAGGGGTAGGCCATTCGGCCCTTTGTCTGCTGTATTCACAATGTTCGTGGACTTTCTGAAGAGTCCGGGAGTACTGCTCACAATCGGCCTGGCGACTGGGGCTCGTGACATTCATGGACTCCTCGAGTGCAGTCTGAGTTGTGTGTACTGGCTGAACACTTCAATCTGGAAAATGAGTTCGGGCAGGATATTTCACATGTGCGACATGGTGGTGTGTTTTTTTTTCTTAGCAGATAATTCAATCTGCTGTCTGCCGTGTCCGTCTCCCTAGACCTTGCTGGGTTCAATCGCAATAACAGCCAACGGGTGCTGTGCACTATAGGACCCATTGTGGAAAAATCCACTGTTGCAACAACACGATGCAGCGCTTAAAGACCTTGGTTTGGCCGCATTTGTAGCGTCGCCTACAGTTCCCATCGTCTTATTGATGGAAACGCGTGGAGGTTTTGGTTAGGATGCAGGCTAGGACTACCAGAATACTATTTGGAAGGAACTGAAGGTGCTGGTTTAAACCGAAGATTTAGTATCTCCAGCCCTATACCCAGAATACTACTTGGATTAAAGAGTGCTAACTTTCAGGACAGATGGGGCAGAGTTGGCTTGTTTAACATGGATTATAATGCCCCTGTCCCACTTAGGAACGGAAACCTCCGGATACTTTGCGCCCCACTCAAGGTTTCCGTGCGGCTCCCGAAGGTTGCAGGTGGTTGCCGGAGGTTGCAGGTAGTGGAAGCAGGGAGGGAGACTGACAAAAACCTCTGGGAACCGCACGGAAACCTTGGGTGGGGCGCGAAGTCTCCAGAGGTTTCCGTTCAGGATTCCTAAGTGGGACAGGGGCAATAGGGGCTCCGATCTGATTAAAGTATATGAACCTATGAGAGATATGGAAAGTGTAGGCATTCAGAACGGGTTTTTCTTTCCCACTGTGGAATTATTAAATACTAGATGCCCTTCCATTAAGGTGAAGCGGGCAAAACGCAAACGATATGTACGGGTTATTTACGGGGGGAGCGGTAAGTACATGGCACATGCTGCCGGGGGTGGTGATAGAGACGATACGACAGAGGCTTTTAAGAGGGTTTGAGATCAACACACGGACCTGCACGGAAAGGAGAGATATGAGTGATTTACAGAAGATGCACTTAGTTGAGCTTTGCATCATGTTCGGCGCAGACATTGTTGGCTGAACGGCTTGTTCCGATTCTGTCCGTATTTCTGTTCCATGTTATAGAAACATAGAAACATAGAAAACAGATGCAGGAGTAGAGGCCATTCGGCCCTTCGAGCCTGCACCGCCATTCAATATGATCATGGCTGATCTTCCAACTCAGTATCCTGTACCTGCTCTCCATACCCCCTGATCCCTTTAGCCACAAGGGCCACATCTAACTCCCTCTTAAATATAGCCAATTAACTGTGGCCTCAACTACCTTCTGTGGCAGAGAATTCCACAGATTCACCACTCTCTGTGTGAAAAATGGTTTTCTTATCTCACTCCTAAAAGATTTCCCCCTTATCCCTATCCTTCGCAGCTGATGTTTTCTGAAACACGGGGCAACATTATGTAAAAGTGTATTTTGTCCGAATGTCGAAACGTTGCATTTGTTCGGCGGTCAAACGAAACCATCGTCTAACGGCCACTGTTATTCTCTTGACACTGAATCTATTTCACAGGACAGGGCGCCGGGGATTCGATCACTCAGACCGAGTCTTTACTGAGACAGGGAAAAGGTGAATTGGTGAAACTAACCTGCACCTACAATACTGCAGCATCCACGTATTGGTTATATTGGTATCGACAAATTGCCGAGGAAAATCCTGAGTTTATCGTGCTGATACGATCTTGGGACCATCGGGAAACATCGGGAGACATATTAGCGAAACGCTTCTCCATGGATCTCCAGACAGCGACTTCATTTGTGCATTTAACTATCTGGGGCCTCCAGCTGACAGACTCTGCAGTGTATTACTGCGCCCTGAGTTCCACAGTGATTGGAAGCAGTCTCTGCGCAGTGCAATAACCGCCTGTGGTGAGCCTTTCTTGTCATTGTCTGTGTTTCCCAGGGGTTCAAGAGCTCAGTTGGGGCAGCCATGTGCAGAGCGCCAATAGGCGCGCAGCCACACACACACACACACAGACAGGAAACCTCGGATATACTTGTCAGCCACCGCATCCTGGTGAACCAGAGAAACTAAGCAAACTTCAAACGACGCGATTTGGTTCAATTCCATGATCTAGACCAATAAAATATAAAGTGTAAAATTGCTCATTCAAGTCCGACGCTGCGGAAATCTCTGGCCAATGGCGTTAAACATTAAACTAGTATCTAGCTTCCAATACAAGTGGCTCTTGTTCAACCGTTTCCTGCGCGGCAGGAGAATGGGGTTAGGAGGGAGTCATATATCCTGGTTAAATGGCGGAGTAAACTTGATGTACCGAATGGCCTAATTCTGCTCCTATCTCTAATGACCTTGTTAAATTTTAGTTTCTTGGGACCTATCTCTGCGCGTATTACCCGATGCATTCAAACTGCTGATATTCCATATCTCTTATATCTATGTATAGCATTCTGGGGGCAGGGTTGTGCATATATCATATGATCATATGCAATCTATATTGCTGCTGGAGCTAAGACATAACCCATCCATGTTCTCCAGAGATGCCACCAAGTCGCTATGTTTCGCCAGCAGTTTGTTGCGCTTTAGCAATTAAAGTTTAAATCGGAACTAGCTGTAAGTATTCAATTGCTGCGCGCGTTGCCAGTAGAAGATATCAGCATCTTGCAAGATATTGGAGCCATTGGGTTAGCAGTCACTATCTCCGACAGGCCACAGGAGGTCGCTCGTTAATCTCTGCACAGAATCCGCAGGTGTTTCCGTTCAGTTAAGCGGGGAAATACCGTTTGCAATGCAACGTTGGACTCGAGCCCAGATTGTGTCGGAGACAAAATGTGCAGCAAAGAACTGCAGATGCTAAAGGGGTTGGACAGGCTAGATGCAGGAAGATTGCTCCCGATGTTGGGGGAAGTCCAGGACAAGGAGTCACAGCTTAAGGATAACAATTACAGCACGGAAACAGGCCATCTCGGCACTACAAGTCCGTGCCAAACAACTTTTTTCCCTTAGTCCCACCTGCCTGCACTCATACCATAACCCTCCATTCCCTTCTCATCCATATGCCTATCCATAAGGGGGAAATCCTTTAAAACTGAGATGAGAATATTTTTTTTCACACAGAGAGTGGTGAATCACTGGAACTCTCTGCCACAGAGGGTCGTCGAGGCCAGTTAATTGGCTATATTTAAGAGGGAGTTAGATGTGGCCCTTGTGGCTAAGGGGATCAGAGGGTATGGAGAGAAGGCAGGTACGGGATACTGAGTTGGATGATCAGCCATGATGATATTGAATGGCGGTGCAGGCTCGAAGGGCCGAATGGCCTACTCCTGCACCTAATTTCTGTGTTTCTATGTTTCTATGCTGGTTTAAACCGAAGCTAGACAGAAAATGCTGCAATTACTCAACGGGACAGGCAGCGTCTCTTGAGAGAAGGAATGGGTGACGTTGCTGATCGAGAACTTTCTAAGGGTCATTCCTTGGATAGGAGCCAGATGGAATGAGTTGAAACGAGAACAAAATGCCTTTCACTATATTCACAATAGAATTGGTCGAATTTATTGTGCATAATGGGATCAAGGGGTATGTGGAAGAAGCAGGAAATGGGGTCTGAATTCGGATGATCATCAATGATCCAGTTCATTCAATGCTGAAGCTGTTTATATCATTGTTCTTCTATATGAAATAGATGTGAGATCAATCAAGCTTCCACTGCCTTGTGCCAGAATGAAATGCAACGTTACTTTAAAATGAGACAGCCATGATAAAATGAGACATCTGCATAGTATTAATGCTTCATGAATCCCTCTCATCGCTGATTGTTCGTTGTTTTCTGACTATGCGGAGTAGGCGACTTAAGGGCCTGTCCCACGAGCATGCGACCCCATGCGGCAAGCGCGACCTAACGTGGTCGCTTGAGCCGTACGGCCACGCGGGGCCGGTCCCACTTCGATCGCCGGAGCCGTATGGAGTTGTGCGGAGCTGGTACCGACATCGCGCTGGGCTCCGAAAAACTGACCTTGTACAAAGATTCCGCGCGGCAACTGCCCGCCGGCCCGCAGCCGCATTGAGGCCGTACTGACGTGCGCACTTCCCGCGGACTCATCCTTCTAAACTCCAGAGTGTACAAGCCCAGCTGCTCCATTCTCTCAGCATATAACAGTCCCGCCATCCCGGGAAATAACCTTGCAAACCTACGCTGCTTCCTCAATGGCACGAATGTCCTTCCTCAAATTAGGGGACCAGAACAGCACACAATAATACTGCAGGTGTGGTCTCACTAGGGCCCTATACAACTGCAGAAGGAGTTCAACAAATAGGCAGAGCAATGGTTGATGAATTTTAATGATGATAAGTGAGAGGTGTTGCATTTTGGGAAGTCAAACACGGCAGGACATCCCCGGCGAATGGTAGGGTCGTGGGGAGTGTCGCGTTTCAGAGTCTAGAAATGGGCACGGCCCGGATGGCTGTTGGGGCGACGTAGATGGGGAGAACGAATTACTTGCCTGAGACGAAGTGTGTTGATTCCATCCCTATGTCGTTTATTGCGTTTCTGTGCGTTAGGAATGCCATATGAGTAAGCAGTCAGGATACTTTCTGCAGTACATGTCGATATTTAGTTGGAGATTCGGTGAATGCAGGATCTCTTAAAACCTCTATGGAAGTAGAGGCGCTGCCGTGTCAACCTACTGTCGAAGTTGTATCAGCGCAGCTCCAATTCGATCAGAGCAGTGCAGAACGCAACTTTCGGCCAAGCCAGCTGTCTGCTCCCTTAAAGGAAAGATGGACATGCTGCTTACTCTCATCTTCAGTTCATGCTTATTAGGTAAGTACCTTCAAGCCAACAGTGACGTGAACGGATTTCCGAGGGGTCAGGGATTAGTGCTCACAAACTGGCGAATGTGGCTCCTAACCGCCATGGAAGCCTCGCGTGCAGTCTGTTTTGAGCAGTCTGTACTTGCTGGGCACTCCAGTCTGGAAGATGAGTTATGGCAGGAGGGCTAACATGTGCGACATTGTGTTTTTATTCGTAGCAGATACTTCAATCTGCTGTCTGCCATGGTCGTGTCCCGAGACTTTGCTGGCTCCAATCCCCATGGCAACCAATGTGTGATGTGAATCATAGCAACATAGAAACATAGAAAATATGTGCAGGGGGAGGCCACTCGGCCCTTCGACCCAGCACTGCCATTCATTGTGATCATGGCTGATCGTCTCCTGTCAATAACCCGTGCCTGCCTTATCCCCATATCCCTTGATTCCACTAGCCCCGAGAGCTCTATCTAACTCTCTCTTAAATCCATCCAGTGCCTTGGCATCCACTGCCCTCTGTGGCAGGGAATTCCATAAATTCACCACTCTATGTTGTTTCTCACCTCAGTCTTAAATGGCCTCCCCTTTATTCTGAGACTGTGGCCCCTGGTTCTGGACTCGCCCAACATAGAGACCATTTTTCCTGCATCTAGCTTGTCCACTCTTGTTATAATTGTATATGTTTCTAGAAGAAACCCCCTCACCCCTCTAAACTCCAGTGAATACAAGTCTAGTCTTTTTAGTCCTTCCTCGTATGACAGTCCCGCCATCCCAGGGATCAATCTCGTGAACCTACGCTGCACTGCCTCAATCACAAGGATGTCCTTCCTATGGACACATGTTGAAAATGGACACAGTGTAGAAACATCTATGGCGGTGCAGCGTTAAAGGACATTGGTTAGGCCGCATGTGTAGCGTTGCTTACAGATCCCACCGTCTTATTTAAGGGAGAGCATGAAGATTTTGGATAGGATGCATACTAGGATTACCAGGAAAGATCTGCAGATGCTGGTTTAAACCGAAGATAGAGTGTCGCCAGCTTCATTGCCAGAATACTACTTGCATTACAGGGTGCTAGCTTTCAGAAGAGTCGGGGCAGAGTTGGCTTGTTTTCCGTGGATTGTTAGAGGCTGAGACCTGGTGGATGTACATGAACTGGCGGTGAAAGTGAATATTCTGACGGCAAAGTGAAAGGTTTTGTGTTTCCTAAGGTGGAAATATTAGAGAGTAGATGGCCTAACTTAAAGGTGAAAGGGGCAAAAAATCGAACGAAACGTGCGAGTTATTTACGGAGAGAGCGGTAATGCCTGGGACATGCTGCCGAACATGGTGATAGAGCCGATACGACAGTGGCTTTTAAGAGGCTTTTAGATAAACACAAGGATATACGCGATCAGGAGAGATATCGGCAATGTGCAGGAGGAGATACGATTAGTTCATCTTGGCATCATGTTTGGCACAGAGATTGTAGAACAATATAAACATAGAAAATAGGTGCAGGAGTAGGCCATTCGGCCCTTCGAGCCTGCACCGCCATTCAATATGATCATGGCTGATCATCCAACTCAGTGTCCTGCACCTGCCTTCTCTCCATACCGCCTGATCCCTTTAACCACTAGGGCCACATCTAACTCCTTCTCAAATATAGCCAATGAACTGGCCTCAACTACAATCTGTGGCAGAGAATTCCAGAGATTCACCACTCGCTGTGTGAAAAATATTTTTCTCATCTCAGTCCTAAAAGATTTCCCCCTTTATCCTTAAACTGTGACCCCTTGTTCTGGAAGATGGTGGGCAGACCGGCTTGTTACTGTGGTGTCCGTTTATTTGCTCCATGTAACCCTTCGCAACTGATGCTTTCTAATACGATGTTGTGTAAAAAGTGTGTTTTGGCGAAACGTTCCATTTGTTCCCTTCCACCGTCTAACGGCCGTTTTTTTTTCTTCTCTTGACCCGGAATCCATTTCACAGGGCAGGGCGCTGGGGATTCGATCACTCAGAGCCAGTCTTCACTGAGACATGGAAAAGATGATTTGGTGAAACTAACCTGTAACTACAATACTACCGCGTCCGCCTATTGTTTATATTGGTACCGACAGATTGCGGCGGAGAATCCTGAGATGATTGTGCTGAAACAGTCTTGGGACCATCAGGAAGAACGAGGAGACATATTAGAGAACCGTTTCTCTGCGGATCTCAAGACTGCGACTTCGATTGTGCATTTAACTATTTGGGGTCTCCAGCTGACAGACTCTGCTGTGTATTACTGCGCCCTGAGTTCCACAATGATCGAAAGCAGTCTCTTCGTAATGCAAAAACTGCCTGCGGTGAGCCTTTCCTCTCCTTTCTGGGTCTCGCATGGGTTCAAGGGCCCAATGTGGCCGCCATGTGGAGAGCGCCGACCGGTGCTCATACACACATTGACAGGAAACCTGAGAAACCTCGGATGTACTTATCAGCCACTGCATCCTGGTGAACCCGAGAAACAAAGCAAGCTTCAAACGACGCAAGTTGTTTCAATACCAACATCCAGAAAACTAATAAGTAACGTGAAAAATGGCTAACTCCACTCGGACCCTGCGGAAACCTCTGGTCGATGGCAGAAAACAATACCTCCCCTCACCACCCTTTCCGTGTGCCCCTGTCCCACTTAGGAAACCTGACCAAAACCCTCTGAATACGTTGTGCCCCACGCAAGGTTTCCGTGCGGTTCCTGGAGGTATTTGTCAGTCTCCCTAATGGTCGAAAGTGGTTGACAACCATTTTGTGTTTTCCTCAAATGTCAGCATCTGCGGTCTTATATATCACCATAATGCAAACTGTGTCTATGCTGTTAGATATAACTGTCAACAATTGTATCAGACAACAACTTTGAGAGAGAATTGACAGAAATTGACAAATGTTTTACATAAAACCTTCGTTATAATCCAGCAACTACAGTTCCTTCATATACAGCATAAAGCCAATATCCCCTTTATTTTATTTCATTCAGCTGATCAAAATGCCTTTTATAATACGTTTTCTTGTGTCTTAACATTTCTAAAGAATTTACATAATTTTCGTTACAATAATATTTTAATTTCCAACGGTTTGTGATGCTTTTGCATGGAAATGTTAGAGATTATTTTTAAGGCAGTGATAGATAGACATATTCTTAATTGGCACGGGTGTTAGCGATTGTGGGAAGAAGGCGGGAGAGTGGGATTGGGAGCGAGGGATGGATCAGCCATGATTGAGTGGCGGAGAGGAATTGATAATTCAAATGGCCTAATTCTGCTCCTAAAACATTATGAACCTATGAAAAAATACCAAGCCTTCGATATTACATTGTGGAGAGCGTTTAAGAAGAATCTACATTAGTGTTATGTCGCTACTTGGTTAACATATCTGTCATTTTTTTATTGATCTTCAGTTCTACTGCTTACAGATAGAGGGGTGGCACATTGGAGCATTCGGTACAGCTGCTGCCTCACAGTGTCAGAGACCCTGGTTAGATCCCGACTTTGTGTGCTGCCTGTGTGGAGTTTGCACATTCTCCTTGTGACCGTGTGTGTTTACTTTGGGTGCTCTGGTTACTTCTCTCATCCCAAAGGTGTGTGAATGTGTAGATTAATTGACCCCTGTAGAATTGGCCCCACATAGAATTACTGCGCCCACGTGTTTGAAGGTTGGCATGGACTCGGTGCGCAGAAGGACCCATTTTCATGCTGTATCTATAAACTAAAATCAAGATGGCCATGTAACGATAGGGAATTGACAGGTTAGTTCCCGATGTTGTGAAGTCCAGGGCAAGGGGGTCACAGTTTAAGGATAAGGGGGAAATCCTTTAGGACCGAGATGAGAAAAACGTTTTTCGCATAGGGAGTGGTGAATCTCTGGAACTTTCCGCCACAGAAGGTAGTTGAGGCCAGTTCATATGCTGTATTTAAGAGGGAGTTGGATGTGGTCCTTGTGGCTAAAGGGATCAAGGGGTTTGGAAAGAAGGCAGGTACAGGATACTGATTTCGAAGATCCGGCATGATCATATTGAATGGCGGTGCAGGCTCGAAGTGCCGAATGGCCTACTCCTGCACCTATTTTCTATGTTTCTATGTTTCTATCAGAGAATGGTTTCCTTGAAGCGCCAGAGTTCGATCCTGTCTACGGGTGCTGTCAATACAGAGTTTGCAAATTCTCCCCTTGACTGCGTGAGTTTTCTCCGGGTGATGTTGTTTCCTCCCATACTCCAAGGATGTACCGGTTTGTAGGATAACTGGCTTCTGTAAAATTGTAAATTGTTCCTAGTGTTTAATAGAGTGAGGAGGGCTCCGGCGCGTGTGAACACGTGGAAAACTGTAGGCCCAGATGGTATATCTGGGCGAGTATATCTGGGCGAGTACAGTCTTGTGCTGCTCAGCTTGCTCCAGTACTCACTGCAATATTCACCCTCTCCCTGGCCAAGTCCGTGGACCCTGCCTGCTTCAAAAGATCCACCATTTTTCCAGTGCCGAAAAATGCCTCTCCAGCCTGCTCGAATGAAGATGGCCCGCACCTCGGTAGTCATGAAATGCTTCGAGAGGCTGGTCAAGAAACACTTGTGCGCCTACCTGCCTCGCAACACGGACCTGCTGCAGTTCGCATACCGTCCGAACAGATCGACGGATGATGCGGTCTCCCAGGTTCTGCACACCGCTCTCTATCTCACCTTGACAGCCAGTAGGGGGGGCTATGTAAGGATGACTTCAGTTCAGCCTTCAACACGTTATCCCCCACCGGACATGCTGAGAAGCTGCTGAAACTGGGGCTGAACACTCCCCTGTGTGCCTGGGTCCTGCACTTTCTCACCGCCCGGCCCCAGGTGGTCAAGATTGGAAGACACACATCCAACCCCATCACCCTGAACACAGGATCCTCCCAGGGTTGTGTCCTTTGCCCCCTACTGTACTCCCTGTACACACATGAATGTGTCGTCAGGTTCAGCTCCAACTCCATCATCAATTTTGCGCATGACACTGTGGTGGTGGGCCTGATCTCCGATAACGATGAGAAGGCCTACCGGGAGGAGGTGGCCGACCTGGCACTTCGTTGTCAGGACAACAGCCTCCTCTTGAATGTGAGAAAAACTAAGGAAATGATTGTGAACTTTAGAAGGGCACAACATCCGAGGACGTACCCACCACTAGAGATAAATGGGGCGACTGTGAATGGGGTGTGCTGCTTAAAATACTTGGGAGTCCACATCACAGAGGATCTGACATGTACAACACATACTGCTGCACTGGTGAGTAAGGCGAGGCAGCGCCTTTATCACCTCAGGCAGCTGAGGAAATTCAGAGTCTCTCGGAGGATCCTCCAGTGCTTCTACTCTGGGGTTGTAGAAACCATCCTGTCTGGCAACATCACAATCTGGTTTGGGAATTGCTCTGCCCAGGACAGGAAGGCTCTGCAGACAGTAGTGCGTTCGGCCGAATGTACTATGGGAACTACAGTTGCCCCCCAGCAGGGCCTATACACCAGGATGTGCAGATCCAGAGCCACTAACATTATGGGGGAACCACCACAACCCCAGCAACGGACTGTTCCAGCTGCTACGGCCAGGCAAACGCCTCCGCTGTCATGCTGTGGAAACAGAGAGGATGAGACGGAGTTCTTCTCACAGGCCATCAGGACTGTAAACTCTTATCTCACCAGGAACTAGTTTACTGTTGTGTTGTGTCTCTTGTAAAAAAAAACCATACATGTAAATACTGATTCTGTTCTGTAGTTTTTGCACAATCCGCAGGCATTGCCACCTCCATGTCAAGTGCACATCTTGTATATGTATGTGACAAATAAAGTTGACTTGACTTGAGACGTATTATTGTGTTCAAGAGAGAGTTAGATATAGCTCTAAGGGCTAACTGAATCAGAGGATATAGCGAGAAAGTAGGAACGGGGTGCTGATTCTGGATGATCAGCCATGATCATATTGAATGGTGGTGCTTGCTCTAAGGGTCGAATGGCGTACTCCTGCAAGTATTTTCAATGTTTCTTTGTTTCTACGTATCATGTGAAGTGTATAAATTGAGGCATCGATAGAGGAGATAACCGAATCCGTTTTATATGTGCCATTGTGCAGAACAAAATGGCACGGGTTCAAGGTGATATGCGGTCATTAAAGAGCTAATATTTATTTATTTATTTATTTTTATTTTTAACAGATTAGAACAGAAAATGAGACAAGCCAAGATAGAGAAGAAAAAAGTATCATAAGCCGTGATGGTAGTGTTATATCGTGAGATAGTAAAGAAAGCCCAAAGACAAGATAAAAGGGGATAGAGTGTGAAAAAAGAGAAGCAAAAAAGAGAGTTAGAGAGAAAGAAAGGAATTGAAAGAGATAACCCTATTTAATATCTTTATCCACCTTTCATCCGGTTCTGAAACGTTTAATTTCTAAGGTTATGTTGCACCATATGCTTGTCGATAAAAGAAGACCAAATCATTTAGAATTAGTCTGTTTTGCCTAAAAGGACGAGTCTCATTTCTTCAAGATGCCAAATTTCAGACATGTTTGTGATCCACATTTTGGGAGTTGGTGCGGCTGCATGTTTCCATAATTTAAGTATGTTTTTTTTTTGCCCTTATTAAGCCATAGTTAAGCAGAGATTTTTGAAACGTAGTTAGTTTACATCCGCCTTCCATTGATCCGAAGATAATCATTTCTATATTGGGGTTCAGTTTTGTATTAAATAGTTTTGTAAAAGTTCCAAAAATTTCATTCCAGAATTTATGAAGTTTTGTACAGGGGGCAAAAGAGTGTGTTATAGTGACGTTTTGAGATGCACATTTGTCACAGATGGGGGAGACATTTGGAAAAATGTTATTCAGTCTATTTTTCACGTGATATTAAAGAGCTATTTGAATAGAGATTTGCCCGAGGAGGCAGTGGGGGTAGAAACAGTAACACGTTAAGAGGCAGCTAGACGACTACTTGAATGATAGGTCAAGGGACACGTACCGCCGGTATACAACTCTATGACTGTCTCAATAATTGGAATTTCATATTTTGTTGGGGTTTTTTTTTTTTTTTTTAATATTTTTATTAGAAGCAAACATATTACGGTAAAGTATAGTTACATATTATAGTAAAAACAAAATCATATACATCAATCATACATTATTAAAAATTTCAATTGTCGATTCATTCTGCTTCTAGTGTTTTTTAATATAGATAGAAAGAGATGGAGAGAAAGGAAGAATTACAAATATCAAAAAAAGAGGAAAGGTGGAATGAATCACTTATAATACGTCATTGGAAATAGTCAAAAATTGAACTGCTTCATATTTTGTTGCAGAAAGTGCTCAGCTGGTGTACGCGTAATGTGCAGAGGACCTTACATTGATTGCTCACCATCACTGGGGAACGAAATATTGTTTTTGCCAAGACGCATTCGTGATGCTCGGGGGAAGTGGTCTAATTTTCCATTTAATTCTACTGTGTATTATTTAGAGTATATATACACCAGCGTGTTTCACTTGGCTCATGGTCTGCCCGCGTCCAGTTACGTACAGGATAGACCACAGTTACGACCAAGAAGACGGAAATCTGAAATATGTGGCGGATACGGCGCATGGAATTATATTATTATCCAATTCTGGCTGCAATTGGAGTACCAGGTAGGGCAGGGGTGGCTTGTGTGGCGCGAATTCACATACGGTCCGGGGGTGTTTCTTATGTTTCATGCCGGTTACGGGAAAATATTAAAGATAATGAGAAATGCTGCAAAAAAAATCTTCAACCTGTTGCTTGGTGCCTGGTGGGAGTAAAACCACGGCGATGTTCGTTTACCGTCTCGTCTTAGGTCAAGATTTAAGAGTCAATGCTCATGAGTGTTTGCATGTCAAATGTACCTACAAGCGAACAATGAAATTATCACTCAGCAGCAGCATTACATGCCTGTTGGCAAAATATACAGAGAATATTCAATAAACTAAAAACACAAATCCTAGTTCAAAAATATAGTGATCAAAAGCCTGATGGGCTTTCAATTCTTGAAGCGAATGGCACCGGTTTTATTACTCCTGCAATTTATTACAGATGGTAGGAGAGCGTGGCCAGTGTGATGCGGGTCTTTGGTCGGATATAAGGAACATGAATATAAATATAGGTAGACAAAAATGCTGGGGAAACTCAGCGGGTGCAGCAGCATCTATGGAACGAAGGAAATGGGCAACGTTTCGGGCCGAAACCCTTAAAATTGGTTCTTGTTTTTGTTGCTCGAGAAGAGCTACCAGCTTTTGAAAGATTAGCTCTAACTTCAGATCGGGATTCTAGCTCAGTGGCGGAGCGCATGCTTTGCATGTATGTGCCGCGCCACGTTCAATTGCTGGCATCATCTCCCTGAGCTTTCCATGTGTTTTTTTTTCAGTAACGGGAAAAAGATCGGCTATATCCCGCCAGATCAGCGAATACACCGGCAAATGATCGGCAAATGCCGAATTCCTGTTGTGCTGTGTCTCACTGAGTTGAGAAGTGGCAGTTCCGAGGGAATTGCTCCTCCTAGCCAGACGATCAGAACGTTTCCGTCAGGATTTTAATGTCAAAAACTAGAGCTCAATAAGTTTAAAACGAGAGGGGCAAGATTTTCCATCGTGGGTAGTTGGACCTGGGACTGGTAAGGGTAGCTATAATGGTCGAGGTTCAATAGCTTTTAGATAGGCACATGTATATGTATTGATTCGTGGTTCATAGATCATGCGAGGGCATTTGCGATTAGTTTATGTTCGCCACGTATTGTGTGGGACGAAGAGCCTGTTCCTTTGCTGTAGTGTTCTATATCCTAAGTTGCATACAATTCAGGTTTATCGGGTTAACCAGTTTCATTTATTGTCACGTGCACCGAGATATAGTGAAAGCATTGTTGTTGGGTACTAACCAGTCAACAGAAAGACGATATTGAATTACAATCGATCCATTTACAGTGTATAGATATCATAGTTAAAGTAAGACATGTTACTGTAGGAATTCAGATTTACGAGTGTAGAACGATTGTAATATATGTTTCTAGATCTGCTTCTGTGACTCGCACGCATATAGTCGCCTGTTTTGGGTGCCAAGGCAATAATCTCTGACATAGAAACATAGACAGGGAAAATAGGTGCAGAAAGAGGCCATTCGGCACTTACCGCCATTCAATATGATCATGGCTGATCATCCAACTCAGTATCCTGTGCCTGCCTTCGCTCCTTTAGCCACAAGGGCCGCATCTAACTCCCTCCTAAATATAGCCAATGAACTGGCCACAACTACCAACTACCTTCTGTGGCAGAGATTTCCACAGATTCACCGCTCTATGTGTGAAAAATGTTTTCTCATCTCGGTACTAAAAGCCTTCCCCCTTATCCATATACTGTGACCCCTTGTTCTGGACTTCCCCAACATCGGGGACAATCTTCCTGCATCTAGCCTGTCCAACCGCTTAAGAATGTTGTACGTTTCTATAAGATCCCTCCTCAATCTTCTAAATTATAGCGAGTACAAGCCGAGTCTATCCAGTCTATCTTCATATGAAAGTCCTGACATCCCAGGAATCAGTCAGGTGAACCTTCTCTGTACTCCCTCTATGGCAAGAATGTCCTTCCTCAGATAAGGAGACCATAAACTGTACGCAATACTCCAGGTGTGGTCTCACCAAGGCCCTGTACAACTGCAGTAGAACCTCTCTGCTCCTTAACCGACCTCTCGCTATAATTCAAGCCCGCAGTTCCAGTAAGATATTGGAGAATCACCTTTGCACTTTTTCCAACGCTAATGGCATCCTCCCTGTAGTTCTCTGGGTGATTTCTCGCCGACGAATTGCACAACTGCATCAGAACTTTACCAGGTATGCCGTACTTCCTCACGTCAGAGACGTCGGTGAACGAGTTGTTGAGAGGAAGTATGTTTGGCTGTGGGATCAGGCGCACAGCCGATCCAACGGAGCAATTGACAGGGGCCACCGATACGGGTAAAAAGGCAACAGTATAATTGTATAATACACTCCCACAGCTCATTTAATGTCATAAATTTATCATGCAATTGAACGTCATTATGTTTTTTAATCTTCTCCCAGTGAACCTGGTTACCATTGTGATCCTATGTCGTGGAAAGTGCGGCCTCTCCAAATGCATCACCCGTTACTTGGTGGCCATGGCTACGGCGGACCTCTCGACGATCATAGGCAAGGTGCTGTTAGAGCTGGTTGCCGGAATCTATTGGAGGCACACGTTCTTGTTCTACACTCCGGTGTGCAAGTCCATTGTCTTCATGGCGGCCGTGGCTGTAGACTGTTCAGTCTGGTTTACCGTGGCGTTCACGTTTGACCGCTTTGTAGCCATTTCCACCCTGAATATGAGAACCAGGTACTGCACCGGGAGAACCGCGGTGGTGGTTGTAGGGACATTGACCGCGCTCTTCTCTGTAAAGAACATCCCATGGCCCTTCGCGTACATCGGATATTTAACATCTTCCGTTGGTCAACAAGGCTGCTTCCGTTCGCCGCATGTTTATACTCTGACCGGATGGGTGGCGTTTTCTGTGGCCGACCAATTATTAACCCCACTTATTCCGTTCTGTTTGATTTTCTCCTTTAACATCCTCACTATCAGACGCATTTTACAGGCCATTTGGATCCGCAGGAACCTCCGGGAACTGAGCAGCGCGGACCCGGAGACAGCGAACCGCAGGCAGTCCATTATTTTACTCCTTGCAATCACTACTAGTTTTATCCTCCTCTGGGCGACAACAATCGCAGATTTTATTTACAATCATATTATACCATCACCTCATCGCGTATCGTCGAGTAACAGTTTCCCATTGCTGCACAAAGTTGCTATTCTACTCCAGCTGTTCAGCACCTGCACAAACACGGCTATTTACGCCATAACCCAGAGGAAGTTCAGAAAACAACTGCTCCAGGCATTCAAATTCCCATGCATTCTCATTACAAAATCGACGAAACCCATCCGAGCTAAAGTCTGTCAGTGATTCGTTGCATGTCAGAAGAAGGGTCTCGACCGGAAAGGTCAACCTTCTTCCCTCCAGAGATGCTGCCTGTTCCGCTGAGTTACTCTAGCTTTTTGTGTCTATCTTTGGCTCACGTAATAACTCATACAAACCTAGAAACATATAAATTATGTGCAGGAGTAGAGGCCATTCGGCCCTTCGAGCCTGCACCGCCATTCAATATGATCATGGCTGATCAACCAACTCAGTATCCCGTACCTGCCTTCTCTCCATACCCTCTGATCCCCTTAGCCACGAGGACCACATTCAACTCCCTCTTAAGTATAGCCAATAAACTGGCCTCGACTACCCTCTGTGGCAGAGAGTTCCAGAGATTCACCACTCTCTGTGTGAAACAAGTTCTTCTCATCTCGGTTTTAAAGGATTTCCCCCTTATCCTTAAGCTGTGACCCCTTGTCCTGGACTTCCCCAACATCGGGAGCAATCTTCCTGCATCTAGCCTGTCCAACCTCTTAAGAAGTTTGTAAGTTTCTATAAGATCCCCTCTCAATCTCCTAAATTCTAGAGACTACAAACCAAGTCTATCCAGTCTTTCTTCATAAAACAGTCCTGACATCCCAGGAATCAGTCTGGTGAACCTTCTCTGCACTCTCTCTATGGCAATAATGTCCTTCCTCAGATTTGGAGACCAAAACTCTTATCTAAAAAAAAGCAACTCAAGATGCAAAGGATTCTCTCCACGATTGGTAACACAATTCGCAAGTCACTTACTTGTATCCATTCATTTCTCTTTTGATGAACGGGGATAGGTGGTTACTTCAATTGTGGCCATGCAGAATTAGCTGCTTGGTGCAATGGTCCCTTGGGAAGGGGTTGGAATCGATGTGCTGCATTTTCCGTTCCCTGCACGGCAGCCAATGTATTTACAATGTAAGCCCACTGATAACTATACCTGTGTTTAAGAAGGAACTGCAGATGCTGCAAAATCAAAGGTGGACAAAAATGCTGGAGAAACTCAGCGGGTGCAGCAACATCTAGGCAGCGAAGGAAATGGGCAAGGTTTCAGGCCGAAACCCTTCTTCAGACTGGTGGGGGGCGGGGTGGAGAAAGGAAAAAGCAGGAGGAGACAGCCAGAAAGCTGAAGGAAGATGTAGGAAGGGGAGGAGACAGCAAGGGATAACAACATTGGGAGAATTCAATGTTCATGCCCGCAGGTTGCAGACTGCCCAATGACTAACCTGACCTTACGGTGGCTCAGCACATCAAGCCCCTCTCCCCTTCCGCATCCGTCCTCTCTGTCCTGGGTCTCCCCCATGGCCAGAGCGAACAACACCGCAAATTGGGGGAACAGCACCTCATATTCCGCTTGGGGAGTCTGCATTCTGGGGGCACGAACATTGAATTCTCCCAATGTTGTTAGCCCTGGCTGTCTCCTCCCCTCCCTCAGCCCTCCCCTCCCTCAGCCCTCGGGCTGCCCCCTCCCATTCTTCAGCCCCCCCCCCCCCTCTGTGTACCTTCTGTTACCTATACGTTACCTATACGCAATGGGCTAAGTGTTCGGCTGGCGACCGGAAGGTAGCCGGTTCGAATCCCGCTTGGAGTGCATACTGTCGTTGTGTCCTTGGGGCAAGACCTTTGCCTGTGTGTAATTGTAATGTAATTATGTGAAGCACTTTGGGGTCAATGCAAGTTGAATAAAATGTGCTATATAAATAAGATGATTATTATTATTATACCTGCCTTGCTCTGTTACCAAAGGCCATGCCTTCAGCCGTAGGAGCCAAAACACAAATATACCCTTCAAAAGTCTCCACGGTATACTGATGTCTGAACAAATGTCGCTACATGAAATGTCCCCTATCCATATTCTGCATAAATGGTGCATGTCTTACTGATACTCCAGCATTTTGTGTTTGTTTTTCTTTCCAATAACGTCGGTGCTTCCACGTATAATATACTTCTTCAAATACTGCTTTCCTCGCATATCATATGGAGGGAGTCTGTTTGGCCTAGCGATCCTTGTCGAATCTCGTAGCAATGACGTCAGTTCTATTCCGTGAAGATTTCCCTGCAACCTCTTCTTAAGTTCATAAGTTATAAGGATAGGACTAGAATTAGGCCATTCGGCCCATCAAATCGACCCTGCCAATCGATCATGGCTGATCTACCTCGCCCTCCAAACCGCATTCTCCTGCCTGATTTTTGATTAGTCGAGGCGTCAGAGGTTTTGACATTGCGGAGAAGGCAGAAGATAGAAACATAGAAATTAGGTGCAGGAGTAGGCCATTCGGCCCTTCGAGCTTGCATCGCCGCAACTCCGTATCCCGTACCTGCCTTCTCTCGATACCCTCTGATCCCCTTAGCCACAAGGGCCACATCTAACTCCCTCTTAAATATAGCCAATTAACTGGTCTCAACTACCCTCTGTGGCAGAGAGTTCCAGAGATTCACCACTCTCTGTGTGAAAAAAGTTATTCTCATCTCGGTTTTAAAGGATTTCCCCCTTATCCTTAAGCTGTGACCCCTTGTCCTGGACTTCCCCAACATCGGGAACAATCTTCCTGCATCTAGCCTGTCCAACCCCTTAAGAATTTTGTAAGTTTCTATAAGATCCCCTCTCAATCTCATAAATTCTAGAGAATATAAACCAAGTCTATCCAGTCTTTCTTCATAAGACAGTCCTGACATCCCAGGAATCAGTCTGGTGAACCTTCTCTGCACTCCCTTTATGGCAATAATGGCCTTCCTCAGGTTTGGAGACCAAAACTGTACGCAATGCTCCAGGTGTGGTCTCACCAAGACCCTGTACAACTGCAGTAGAACTACAGGATGTCATGATTGAATGGCGGAGTAGACTTGGTGGGGGGAATGGTATAATTCTGCGGAATGGGGCGAATTCTGCCCCTAGTACGTATGACCTCAAGACCTTATGGACTCATCTGTAACCGTTCCAAAACCTCCACGTACTCCCTAACAGAACTGCCCACGTGTGTGTGTGCGTATGTGCGCGTTTGTGTGTCTGGGTTTGTGTGGATGGGTACGTGTGTGCGTGAGCGCATGTACCAGTATACGTGCATGGGCGTGTGCGTGCGTGCGTGTGCGTGTGTGCGTGTGTGCGTGTGTGCGTGTGTTGTTAGAAACATTGAAACGTAGAAAATAGGTGTAGGAGGAGGCCATTTGGCCCTGCGAGCCAGCACCGCCATTCATTGTGATCATGGGTAATCATCCACATTCAGTACCCCGTTCCTGCCTTCTCCCCATATCCCTTGATTCCGTTAGCCCCTAGAGCTCCATCTAACGCTCTTTTACATTTACCAGCGAATTGGCCTCCTCTTTGGCAGAAAATCCCACAAATACACAACAATCTGGGTGACAAAGATTTTTCTCATCTCAGTTTTAAATGGGCGCCCTTTATTCTTAGACTGTGGCCCCTGGTTCCGAACTCCCCCAATATTGGAACCAGTTTTCCTGCACCTAGCTTGTCCAGTCCTCTTGAAATTCTAGACGCTCCTATAAGATCCCCTCTCGTCCTTCTACATTCCAGTGAATATAAGCCCAGTCTTTTCCATCTTTCATCTTGTGACAGTCCCGCCATCTCGGGAATTAACCTCATGAACCTACGCTGCACTGCCTCAATAGCAAGGATGTCCTTCCTCAAATGATTAGATCAAAACTACACACAATACCCCAGATGTGACCTATTTACTCATGTACTAAACTCCACTCGTTAGGAAGGCCAACATGCCATTAGTTTTCTGCACTGCTTGCTCCACCAGCATGTTTACTTTAAGTGACTGATGTACAAGGACATCCAGGTCTCGTTGCACTTCTCATTTTCCTAATCTGACACCATCTGACACCATTGAGATAATAATCTGCCTCCTTGTTCTTGCCGCCAAAGTAGACAACCTCACATTATACTGCACCTGCCCACATACTCAACCTGTCCAAACCACCCTGCAACCTCCTAGCATCCTCTTCACACTGCCACCCAGCTTTGCGTCACCTGCAAATTTGCTAGTGTTACCTTTAATCCCATAATCTAAATCATTCATATATATATTGCAATAGTTGCGGCCCCAACACCGCGCATTTCTGCAGTCCTCTTGCCTCTCACTGCCTCTGACACGGACCCGTTAATACCTACTCTTTGTTTTCTGTCTGCCAACCAATTGTATATCCATGGCAATACCCTACCCCAATACTACGTATTCTAATTTTGCCCACTAATCTCCTGTGTGGGACCTTATCAAAGGCTTTCTGAAAGACCAGACACACTACATCCACTCGCTCTCCTTCATCCATTTTACTTGTCACATCCTCAAAAATTCCAGAAGATTAGCCAAGCAGGATTGCTATCCAAAAGCGCCGTTATTACTTCTATAGTAATTGACTATAGCAGCTTCCCCACCACCGATGTCAGGCTAACTGGTCTGTAATTCCCCGTGTTCTCTCCTATCTTGAAAAGAGGGATAACATTAGCAACTCTCCAATCCACAACAATTGATCCTCAATCCATGGAACATTGGGAAATGATCACCAATGCGTCCACGATTTTTTGAGCCACCTACTTGAGTACCCTGGGATACAGATCATCAGGCCCTGGGGATTTATCAGCCTTCATCCCCAATAGTCAACCCAATACTATTTCTCCCCTAATGCAAATTTCACTTTGTTCCTCTCTCTCCATAGATAATATGTCCTCTGACAATAGACAATAGGTGCAGGAGTAGGCCATTCAGCCCTTCCAACCAGCACCACCATTCAATGCGATCATGGCTGATCATCCTCACACAGTACCACTTTCCTGCCTTCTTCCAATATCCCCTGACTCCGCTATCTTTAAGAGTCCTTCCTAGCTCTCTCTTGAAAGTATCCAGAGATCCAGCCACCACTGACCTCTGAGGCAGAAACTTCCACAGACTCACAACTCTCCGTGAGAAAAAGTGTTTATTCGTCTCCGTTCTAAAGTGCATACCCCTTATTGTTAAACTGTGGCCCGTGGTTCTGGACTCCCCTAACATCGGGAATATGTTCCTGCCTCCAGCGGATCCAAACCCTGAATAATCGTATATGTCTCAATAAGATGCCCTCTCATCCTTCTAAACTCCAGAGCATACAAGCCCAGCCCCTCCATTCTCTCAGCATATGACAGTCCCGCCATCCCAGGAATTAACCTTGTAAACCTACGCTGCAGTCCCTCAATAGCAAGTATATCCTTCCTCAAATTAGGGGACCAAATCTGCGCACAATACACCAGGTGCGGTCGCACTAAGGCCATATACAACTGCAGAAGGACCTCTTTGCTCCTATACTCGTCGTCTTGTTATAAAGGCCAACCTGCCATTCGCTTTCTTCACTGCCTGCTGTACCTGCATGCTTACTTTCATTGACTGATGAACAAGGACCCCCGGATCCCGTTGTACTTCCTTTTTTCCTAACTTGACGCCATTTAGATAGTAATCTGCCTTCCTGTTTTTGCTACCAAAGTGGATAACCTCACATTTATCCACATCAAACTGCATCTGCCATGCATCTCCCCCACTCACCCGACCTGTCCAAGTCACCCTGCATTCTCATAGCATCCTCCTCACAGTTCACACTGCCACTCAGCTTTGTCTCATCTGGTAGATTATTTATGCCACAGGCAATGATGGTCCAATCTACACGGCCATCCTAGAGTCTGTCCTCGCCTTCTCTATCAATGTCTGGTTTGGCTCAGAGGGATAGCTTACCCATGTACGTCATCTTTTCACCCCGTATTGCTCTATCTGTTACCTTCTGTTGTCCTTTGAAAGTTTCCCAATTCTCTGGCTTCCCGCTACTCTTTGCAATGTTAGAAACATAGAAACATGGAAAATAGGTGCAGGAGTAGGCCATTCGGCCCTTCGAGCCTGCGCCGCCATTCAATATGATCATGGCTGATCATCCAACTCAGTATCCCGTACCTGCCTTCTCTCCATACCCCCTGATCCCTTTAGCCACAAGGGCCACATCTAACTCCCTCTTAAATATAGCCAATGAACTGGCCTCAACTACCCTCTGTGGCAGAGAGTTCCAGAGATTCACCGCTCTCTGTGTGAAAAAAGTTTTTCTCATCACGGTTTTAAACAATCTTCCTGCATCTGGCCTGTCAAACCCCTTAAGAATGTTGTAAGTTTCTATAAGGTCGCCTAGTTTCTATAAGATCCCCTAGTTTCTATATGATCTCAGTCTCCTAAATTCCAGAGAGTATAAACCAAGTCTATCCAGTCTTTCTTCATAAGACAGTCCTGACATCCCAGGAATCGGTCTGGTGAACCGTCTCTGCACTCCCTCTATGGCAATAATGTCCTTCCTCAGATTTGGAGACCAAAACTGTACGCAATACTCCAGGTGTGGTCTCACCAAGACCCTGTACAACTGCAGTAGAACCTCCCTGCTCCTATACTCAAATCTTTTTGCTATGAAAGATAACGTACCATTCGCTTTCTTCACTGCCTGCTGCACCTGCATGCCTACTTTTAATGACGGGTGTACCATGACACCCAGTTCTCGCTGCATCTCCCCTTTTCCTAATCGGCCACCATTTAGATAATAGTCTGCTTTCCTGTTTACGCCGTTTCTTTTACTTTTATCCTATCCCTAACTTCCCTTGTCAGCCACGGTTGCCTCTTACTCCCCTTAGAATCTTTCTTCCTCTTTGGAATGAAATTATCCTGCATACTCTGGATTATGGCCTGAAATACTGCTGTTGCTGTTCTATCGTCATTCCTGCTAGGAGCCGTTTCCAGTCTACCTTGGCCAGCTCCTCTCTCATGCCTCCATAGTCCCAATTGTTCAACTGCATCACTGACACTTCTGATTTAACCTTCTCCCACTCAAATTGCAGATTAAAATGTATCCAATTATGATCCCTACCTCCTAGCGGTTCCTTTACCTTGAGTTCCCTTATTAAATATGGATCATTAGACAATACAAAATCCAGAATTGCCTTCTCACCGGTAGGCTCCAGTAAAAGCTGCTCCATGAATCCATCTCGGAGGCACTCTACAAACTCCCTTTCTTGGGGTCCAGAACCAACCTGATTTTCTCATTCTACCCGCATTTTGAATTCTCCCATAACCACAGTGGCATTACGTTTGTTACATGACAATTTTAACTCCTGTTGCAACTGCACCATATATCCAGGCTACTGTTTGGGGGCCTATATATAATTCCCATTAGTGACTTCTTACTGAGGATGCTCCTCAGCTTCTTCCCGCAGGCTATAAGACTGATAAACGGACTTTGCCCCCTGCCAAAGTATTGCCAAAGTATAGAAACATAGAAACATAGAAATTAGGTGCAGGAGTAGGCCATTCGGCCCTTCGAGCCTACACCGCCATTCAATATGATCATGGCTGATCATCCAACTCAGTATCCCGTACCTGCCTTCTCTCCATCCCCCCTGATCCCCTTAGCCACAAGGGCCACATCTAACTCCCTCTTAAATATAGCCAATGAACTGGCCTCAACTACCCTCTGTGGCAGAGAGTTCCAGAGATTCACCACTCTCTGTGTGAAAAATTTTCTTCTCATCTCGGTTTTAAAGGATTTCCCCCGTATCCTTAAGCTGTGACCCCTTGTCCTGGACTTCCCTAACATCGGGAACAATCTTCCTGCATCTAGCCTGTCCAACCCCTTAAGAATTTTGTAAGTTTCTATAAGATCCCCTCTCAATCTTCTAAATTCTAGAGAGTATAAACCAAGTCTATCCAGTCTTTCTTCATAAGACAGTCCTGACATCCCAGGAATCAGTCTGGTGAACCGTCTCTGTACTCCCTCTATGGCATTGGTATCGCGCACCAACCATCAACCTGGACACACTGCAGCAGAGCCACTGTCGTGCCGCTGCCGATCGGAACGCATGTTGATGTTTAGTAGAGAGTAGAGTGTTAATTTGTTCCTGATATATGTATTTTTATTTCTATTTATTTTTACTGCACACTGAATGGACACTGGTTGAGCAACGTATTTTTGTTTCCTCTGGGTATGTGAGTACTCAGGAAAATGACAATAAAGATATACAATACAATACAATACAATATAATTACGTTCACAATTCCTCAATTCTATCCACAGCGAATCTCCATCGTCAGTCCCTATGTCACCCCTCGCAAGGGACTGAATTTAATCTATCAGCCACAGAGCTGCCCCACCTCCTCTTCCCACCTGCCTGTCCTATCTATCGGACGTATAACCCTAAATATTCAGTTCCTAGTCAGGATCCCCCTGCAGCCATGTATCTGTAATCCCAATGATGTCATATCTACCAATCTCTAACTGATTCTCAAACTCATCCACTTTACTACTTATACTTCGTGCATTCATATATATTCGAGGTTGAATACATTTTATCCAAACGTCTCTCCCAGATGCGATAAATGTTTGTTTCAAAACGCTAATATAACACATTCATTTGTAGGATGTACAAAGTTGAATAAATTTTGGAGTGATATATTTGATATATTTACAAAGCTTTTCAAGTCAAGAATAGAACCCAAAACGGAATGGATTATATTTGGAATAATAGGAGAAGATACCAATTTAAATAAAGACCAAAATGTTTTTTTTTAATTATGGGTTAATAATTGGAAAGAAATTGATACTTAAATTTCGAAAAATACAACCATACCAACTGTTAAAATGTGGATTAGGAATATGATGGACATAGCACGCCTCGAAGAAATGAGACTCCGACTAATAGATAAATATGACCAATTCTTAAGGAGTTGGTCTCCTTTCATCGACTTTTTGGAATCATGTGATACCGTAAAGATTGCTGATTTCAGTTCATGACGTGGATAGATCTACATCTCCGAATACCATTTTGAAAATTTCTCTTTTAAGGGGCCTTCTCTTCTATTTCTACTTTCTACTTTTTATTTTTATTTTTTATTTTTTATATACACACTTCACGTTTTTCTACTCTCTACCATCCATTTTTCCACTTTTTCCTCTTTCTATTGTATTATTTTTCTTGTCTTGCTTACTTCCCTGTCATAATATAAAACTAGAGGTTGTACATAGAATGGATTACGGTACGACATAGTTGGCACCTAAAATTAAGTTCCACTGTACTGTTTTGTACTGTATTAACTTCTAATAATAATGATCTCCTTTTCTTTTTTATTTTATTTTATTTTCACTATTTTCTCTCTCAACTTTCTTCATTTACTCGTTTTCTTTCTTCACACTATATATTTCACATCTTTCTATCCTTTACTATCTGACTTATTTTTCTTATTCTCATCTTTTTTCAATGTAACAAAAAAAAAAAGAAGTTGTACATAAAATGTATTATGAAAATATATATGATTGTACTTACTTCTAATAAAATAAAATATAAAAAATAAAAACTTCTAATAAAATAAACAAAACAAAAAAAAAGTATATATATATATGTACCGTAATTATATATATATATATAAATTTAATCTGTTGCTCGCCTCATCTTTCACATCGTTTTCTATCCACTTGGACATAACCCACCTGTCACTTCGTGAGCTTTCTGCCACGTCAAATCTGGTGTTTTTCTTAACGTTTCCTATACTATCTTTTCCTTTAACTCTATTCTTGTATTTCCAATTTGTCTCTTCCCCCTCACCTCAGTTTAAACCCACCCGTGTAGCAGTGTCCAACCTGCCTGCCCGAATGCTGGTCCCCCGCCTGCTAAGGTGCAACCCCTCACTTTTTGTACAATTCACCCTTACCCCCAAAACATTTCCCAGTGGTCTAAGAATCTAAATCCCTGCCTCCTGCACCAGTTCCTCTGCCAGACATTCAGGTCCCGTATCTCCCTGTTCGTGCCCTCGCCAGCACGAGGAACGGGAAGCAAACCGGAGATAACCACCCTGGAGGTCCTGCTTTTCAGCCTTCTTCCGAGCTCTCTGAAGTCACGCTGTAGAATATCTTTCTTCTTCTTCCCGACATCGTTTGTACCAACATGCATGACCACTTCCGGCTGCTCACCTTCACCCTTGAGGATGCTCTGCAATCGGTCCGTGACGTCCTGGAGCCTGGCACCAGGGAGACAATACACCATCCTGCTGCCAGTCCCCGACTGCCACGGCTCTGCCTGACGTCTGCCTCTTCGGCATTGACTTGCAGACCTTGGCCCCACGCACCGAATGGCAGAGTCTTCTGTCCCGACAGCTTCCAAGAGGGTGAACCTGTTTTCAACAGGTACATCCCCCAGGGTCTCCTGTACTCTAAGCTTCCTTCTCTCTTCCGGTATCTTCGGTGTGACGATCTCGCTGTAGGTCCCGCGCAGAAAACTCTCCGTTTGCCCGGATGATCCTGAGTTCATTCAGTTGCCTCTGCAGTGCCCCAACACAGTCCTTCAGGAGCTGAACGTGGACACACTGTTCACAGTTGTAGCAGCCAGAGGCACCAGCAATGTCCCTGACCTCTCACGTCCCGCCAGCATCACCTGAATCAGTTTACCTGCATTTCTTCACTGCTTCTCAACCTCTCCAATTTTTTGGAGTAGTCTCCTACCTCAGCCTGCTCGGCGAAGACTCTCGAGCCACAGACTCGCAACTTTCTCAAAGGCACTTCCCTCGACAAGGCCGCTCCCCATTTCAGCCAATCCTTGTTAAATGACCTGCTCCAGAAAAAAACACTGACCAACTCCGCAAGAGATTACCTTCTCTGTAAATCCCCGCACTGACCCCTTCACATGCTGCTCCTCTGCCGACCTTGAAGGTATGTGTTGCCGGCAGGCCCCGACCGGTTTTTAAATCACTCGATCCTGAAAAAACACGGAAGTGCCCCTGTCCCACTTAGGAAACCTAAACGGAAACCTCTGGAGACTTTGCACCCCACCCAAGGTTTCCGTGCGGTTCCCGGAGGTTGCAGGTGGTTGCCGGAGGTTGCAAGTAGTGGAAGCAGGTGGGGAGACTGACAAAAACCACCGGGAACCTCCGGGAACCGTACAGAAACCTTGGGAAACATGAAGTGTGTATAGAGAAATTGATTAGGAAAAAGTGCAGCAGGCCCTTGATCATTTAATGGAGTTTGATGCAGATAAGTGCAAGATGCATGTTTTGAGTCAACCCAGGGCTTGACCTTCGCAGTGAACGTCAGGGCCCTGGGAATAGTTGTAGAACGTAGGGATCAAGACGTGCAGGACACGTGGCACATTGCGCATGGTATGACCGGTATATGGAGAGGGCAAGAAGTGTTGTGGTGTATTGGCCTTCAACTTTCAGGGTACCATCGAGGTTGTGATTGCATCTTACATTTCAACAAGACCTCGGCGGGGCCGCATTTGGACGTTTGTTTCAGTTTTGGCCACGCTCCTAAAGGAATGGCTCAGCAGGGATAAGTGCACGCAGATAATTTACGAGGACGTTGGCCGGACCTGAGCTCCTAGGCTACATAAAGATGTTGGGCAGGCTAGTATTTATTCCTAAGAACGCAGGAGTCCGAGAGACGCTGTTCTGTGCGTATAATAGCTTCGGGGGACTAGATGGGTCGAATGCGCAGAACCCTTTATCCAGAGCAAGTGTATCAAGAACGAGACGACAAAGGTTAAAGATGAGAGGAAAAACGTTTATTCGGAACCGTAGGTTCAACGTTTTTACACAGATGGTGTTGGGTTTAGGGAACAAAACGCCACGGGACGTAAATGTGGCAGGTGCTACAACTGAATGTAAAGGATATTTTGACGGGTACATGGATATGACTGGTTTAGGGGGAAATTGGATAAAAAGTATACGAGGCATTTTTTCCGCATGGGCAAGTTGGGTGGAGTTATGTTTCTATGTTGTGTGATTCTATGAGTCTGCGACTAATCGTTTTTTACTTCAGTTGTTATCTAGCGAGATACATTCGACAAATTAGCAGAATTCTGTCTGTGTTTCTCTATTATTCCCTTCAGTCTTCGATGACTGAGTCAAAGGACACCAGTTGAACTCTTGGTCTACATAGGTGCCATGAATAAAACCGATCAATAAATTCAAGTCTCTGAAGTTCTGCGCTGTCTTCGTGTGTGCTGTCTTCGTGTGTGTGTGTGTGTGTGTGTGTGTGTGTGTGTGTGTGTGTGTGTGTGTGTGTGTGTGTGTGTGTGTGTGTGTGTGTGTGTGTGTGTGTGTGTGTGTGTGTGTGTGTGTGTGTGTGTGTGTGTGTGTGTGTGTGTGTGTGTGTGTGTGTGTGTGTGTGTGTGTGTGTGTGTGTGTGTGTGTGTGTGTGTGTGTGTGTTGTGTGTGTGTGTGCTTGTGTGTGTGTGCGTGCTTGTGTGTGTGTGCATTTACGTGTGTGTGTGTGTGCATTTAAGTGTGTGTGTGTGCGTGCTTGTGTGTGTGTGTGTGTGCGTGTGCTTGTGTGTGTTTGCTTGTGTGTGTGTGTGCGTGCTTGTGTGTGTGCGTGTGTGTGTGTGTGTGTGTGTGTGCGTGTGTGTGTGTGTGTGTGTGTGTGTGTGTGTGTGTGTGTGTGTGTGTGTGTGCTTGTGTGTGTGTGTGTGCTTGTGTGTGTGTGTGTGTGTGTGTGCGTGTGTGTGCGTGCTTGTCGTTCGTGCGCGCGTGTGTACGTACGTGTGAGCGCGTGCGCGTGCGTGCGCGAGTGGATGTGTGCGTGTGTGTATGTGTGCGTGTATGTGCTGCGCGTGACACTGTGTGTGGAGATATCTACGATGGCACGGGAGCGAGGTTGGTGACAGAGGAAGCTCCAGTATCATCCAACACAATCGCCTCACTCATTTAAATCTGTTTTCTCGCTGAACGCTTGTCACTATTTCTGCAATTTGTCAGCTTCCTCATCGCTTTACCTTTTGTACTGGTATTAGGCTTTATTCTATTCCTGATTGGTATTATATCAGCAGATTGTATAGCACACTTCACTGTACTATTTTATTATACACGGCAGTTCTCCGTCCGTGCCCTGCGATCTGCTCTGGCTGCGACGGCGCCGGCACCGGCAGGACCCCACTTTAACTCCCACTCACTAACACCTGCAACGGACCCCAACTATACTTAATCCAACGGCAGATCTACGCATTCATCAGACGATTCCTTGCCCACTCCTGTCTCACTATACCTGTGGGAGGTTGCAACCTTCGCATGGTCCACCCCGTTTCAACAAATGCAGCGAGCATATAAGAATATAAGCAGCAGAGTGTGACTGTAACTACTGGGTATTTCAGGCCATTGGCTTAAAGGAAAGGTATGCCACCACTGAAAACGAATTGCGAGAAAATTCGTGAAGACGGGAGAACCGCAACTAAGTTGGTCCAGTCTGGCACAGATCCTTTTTACAAACCTGCCCTCGACGCCAAACATTTGCGGACAACACTCAAAGGGTATTGAACCGCAAACGTCAACATCTCTCTGAATTTGGACTGCGTACCCACATAAATGCACGTGTTGATGCAGGAACTAAGAATCTCCAACATGTACCCGCTTTCCTGGAGGATAAACTGCGGCTTGTTGGAATTGGAACCGCTGGCGTAATTGTTGCCGGAAATTTGTACGAATAAGAAATTGACAATATACGTCAAACGCAACATGATAAAACTGCCCGAGATGGCCATGAGTAAAATTATGGACTTTCTTCTGCTCTCCATCTCCGAGTCGCCCTGTTTGTCGCTGTTGCTCTGGGCTCGGAGTCTGCTGCGTGCTTTACTGGCCACGAGAATGTATCTAACGGTAAGAAAATTGAGCAGCAAAATTAGGACGAAGGGGAGACATGGGTTTAACATAAGATGGAGCCACTCGTAAAATCTCCAAGCAGCTAGAGTATAAAACATTTCCTTCAGGTTGCAATACCAAGCGACGTTATTGATGATATACATAGGCTCGTATGCGAAGAAAAGAGGAATGTTCTTCAAACAGTCGAGAATCCAGATGGTTGCTATAACGGCTGCCGCTGTTTTCTCGGTGCAGTACCTCAACTTCAGTTTCTGGCAGCATATAGCGATGAATCGATCAAAGGTGAACGCGACCGTCAACCAGGCGGAACCGTCTTTGGAAATCCAACTGAGCACTATAATTAGACTGCAGGCCGGGGTGGTGGAGAGAATGCTGCCCGAGAAATAAATGGCCCGAAGACGGCTGAGTATCACAGCGGTAACAATGACCAGAACATCCGCCACCGCCATGAACAACAGGTAGCGAGTGATACACTTCGAGAGGCCGCGCATTCCATGCGACAGAATCACAATTGTCGCCAGGTTCGCTGCAATAAAGAAGGGAGACTTCGGGTGAACATAGAACATAGAACATAGATGCATGCGTAGGCCATTCGGCCCTTCGAGCCTGCACCGCCATTCAATATGATCATGGCTGATCATCCAACGCAGTATCCCATCCCTGCCTTCTCTCCTGATCGCTTTAGGCACAAGGGCCACATCTAACTCCCTCTTCAATATAGCCAATGAACTGTGGCCTCAACTACCTTCTGTGACAGAGAATTCCACAGATTCACCACTCTCTGTGTGGAAAAAATGTTTTTCTCATCTCGGTCCTAAAAGATTTCCCCATTATCCTTAAACTGTGACCCCTTGTTCTGAACTTCCCCAACATCGGGTACAATCTTCCTGTCCAACCCCTTAAAAATGTTGTAAGTTTCTATAAGATCCCCCCTCAATCTTCTAAATTCTAGCGAGTACAAGCCGAATCTATCCAGTCTATCTTCATATGAAAGTCCTGATATCCCATGAATCAGTCTGGTGAACCTTCTCTGTACTCCCTCTATGGCAAGAATGTCTTTCCTCATTAGGGCCATTTAATCCACACTAGAAGCAAGGGGGAGTTCCCGACCTAGTCCTTGGCCCCGACATCGGGTACAATCTTCCTGCATCTAGTCTGTCCAACCCCTTACGAATGGTGTACGTTTTTATAAGATCCCCCCTCAATCTTCTAAATTCTAGCGAGTACGAGCCGAGTAAATAATAATCAGCCGACAACTGTGCCAACTAACCCTACAACATACCTGTATTTAATGCATTTACATTATCCGGCGTTTGAAATCTATCGTATCACCTGTTTCACATTCGCAGTCTAAAGAAGGTACTCGATCCGAAACGTCACCCACCGATTCCTGTTCTTCAGAGCAGCAATCGGACCGCCTGAGTTACTCAGACATTTCTGTCTATCCTCGCCTTCGTACTAAATCGCTTTCCACGCATGTAATGTGCGTGTAGTTTCTCAGAACCAATAAATCAATTTGCTCTTCAAACTGGCAATCAACATTGGCAAGTATGCCATTCTACAATGTGGTGCCCCAGAATTAAGTTGGTTTGCAGTGCAGTGAGGAGCTAAAATAGTTTAGACCACAGCACAACTGCCATAGCTGAACAAGCTACGTGGAAATGTATTCAGCAAACAATATATAGATACCGGGACGCAAGCACAAGCCTCCACGTGGCGCATCTCGGGCAATGCTAATGACAGGAACTGTATAGTATAATGTGGATAAATGTGAGGTTATCCACTTTGGTGGCAAAAACAGGAAAGTAGATTATTATTTGAATGGTGGCCGATTAGGAAAGGGGGAGATGCAACGAGACCTGGGTGTCATGGTACACCAGTCATTAAAAGTAGGCATGCAGGTGCAGCAGGCAGTGAAGAAGGCGAATGGTATGTTAGCATTCATAGCAAAAGGATTTGAGTATAGGAGCAGGGAGGTTCTACTGCAGTTGTACAGGGTCTTGGTGAGACCACACCTGGGGTATTGCGTACAGTTTTGGTCTCCAAATCTGAGGAAGGACATTATTGCCATAGATGGAGTACAGAGAAGGTTCACCAGACTGATTCCTGGGATGTCAGGACTTTCACGTGAAGAAAGACTGGATAGCCTCGGTTTGTACTCGCTAGAATTTAGAAGATTGAGGGGGGATCTTATAGAAACTTACGAAATTCTTAAGGGGTTGGACAGGCTAGATGCAGGAAATTGTTCCCGATGTTGGGGAAGTCCAGAACAAGAGGTCACAGTTTAAGGATAAGGGGGAAAGGCGTGATATAGAATATGTCCGGACGCGAGAAAGCAGAAGATATAGATACCGATTACATGTCCTTACCATCTGAAGCAACACCATGGATATCAGACGCTTCACCGCAATGATTCGTTAATGAGGTAAAAACGGCAGGTCAACAACAATGAACATTTTCCAAAAAAACAGAGGGAGAGTCAACGATTGGCGAAGAAGGGGAAACAATTCACATCCAAGGACAGCGCGCGGTCAACTCTCGCAACAAGCATACGCCAGCTGAATAACTCCATCGGAAAGCAGCAGAAAACGGGTAAATACTGGGGAAATGAGACAATTCAAAGTATTCAGGGCTTCATCTGTAGGAAGTTGCAGCTGGTTTATACCGAAGAGAGACACATGATGTAGTAGGAACTCAGCGGACCAGGGAACATCTCTGCATGAGGATGTTTAAGGTTAAGGAGGGAATCTTTTATGACTGAGATGAGAAAAATATTTTTTACACAGAGAGTGGTGAATCTGTGGAATTCTCTGCCACAGAATGTAGTTGAGGCCACAGTTCATTGGCTGTATTTAAGAGGGAGTTAGATGTGGCCCTTGTGGCTAAAGGGATCAGGGTGTATGGAGAGAACGCAGGTACGGGATACTGAGTTGGATGATCAACCATTATCATATTGAATGGCGGTGCAGGCTCGGAGGGCCGAATGGCCTACTCCTGCACCTATTTTCTATGTTTCTATGTTTGTATGAAAGGAATAGGCGACATTTCGGGTCGGAGCCCTTCTTCAAACTGTTTTTCTTTTACACGGCAATGTGGCTGAACAGGGGTTCCGTCCTGTAACATAGAAAACGTGCAAACTCCACACAGACATCGCGCATAATCAGGATCGATCCCGGGTGTTTGGCGCCATAAGGCGGCAACTCTCCGCTGCTGTGCCACCCCAGATAACCAAATAATTTATCTGGTTATGATATACGGCAGCCGTAATTTGTAACACCCCCTGGAAAATAGATATAGTTACCGTCGGCTTTGATATCAGCATCGAACAGCACGCAAAGACATAAGAGAAATACCGCGTTATCCTGATCGCCGACAACGTTAAGCGGAAACAAGAGATAAACAAATAATTAAAAATAGTGGTGGAGGCAGGGGATTTGGGGAGAAGGCAGGAACGGGGTACTGATCGTGGATGGTCGGACAAGATCACATTGAATGGCGGTGCTGGCTCGAAAGGCCGAATGGCCTACTCCTGCACCTATTGCACCAGATTGATTCCTGGGATGTCAGGACTTCCACATGAAGAAAGACTGGATAGACTCGGTTTGTACTCGCTAGAATTTAGAAGATTGAGGGGGGGATGTTATAGAAACTTACAAAATTCTTAAGGGGTTGGACAGGCGAGATGCAGGAAGATTGTTCCCGATGTTGGGGAAGTCCAGAACAAGGGGTCATAGCTTAAGGATAAGGGGGGAAATCCTTTAAAACCGAGATGAGAAGAACTTTTTTCACACAGAGAGTGGTGAATCTCTGGAACTCTCTGCCACAGAGGGTAGTTGAGGCCACAGTTCATTGGCTATATTTAAGAGGGAGTTAGATGTGGCCCTTGTGGCTAAGGGGATCAGGGGGTATGGAGAGAAGGCAGGTACAGGATACCGAGTTGGATGATCAGCCATGATCATATTGAATGGCGGTACAGGCTCGAAGGGCCGAATGGCTACTCCTGTACCTATTTTCTATGTTTCTATGTTCCTATTGTCTATCGTCTAAAGGCGATAGACAAGCACGGGAGGGTAAATAAGCATCGAATCTGCAGATATGAAGGTCCACGAATATGATAACTCGGCGATGATTCAGTACCCTCGATGGCATGATACATTTACCGCCAATATATTATAACAACATTCCAAATAATTGCACGAGGCAGCGGCTCAGGTAACATCTGCAGAGAGAAATAACACGTTCTTGTTCCGACCGTTCTATATACTCTGAAGAAAGGTCCCGACCAGAACCGTTCTCTGTCAATTTCCTTCCACAGATGTTTCCAACCGGCCCATTGATTTCTTGGTTAAAGCTTCTCCGCTATCTGTACTCTTTGCAGTCCCTAAAATTAAATCAATTTACGTCAGGAAATGCTGCTCCCGGCTTTCATTTGAATCGAAGAAGAAGGGTTTCGGCGCGAAACGTTGCCTATTTCCTTCGCCCCATGGATGCTGCTGCACCCGCTGAGTTTCGCCAGCATTATTGTGTACCTTCGATTTTCCAGCATCTGCAGTTCCTTCTTAAACAAGGAGGATGGGGCAACAGTCCGAGAAATCGTAAACTATGTCCATGAGAGGAAAAACGAATCATTGAAAGGTTTCAGATCAACAGTTAAATTGAAAATACCTTGAAAGCAGAAAGCATAAATTAAATGAGTGTTTCAATGATACACAGAGAGCAAGTGTCAAATTTCCTTGAGACCGGTCACGTTTCTCAAGCCGGATTTTAGGCGAATAAATCAATGAACTAGCCGTGGAGAATCCTAGCACAGGAGTGGTAGCACCGCAAGGAATCTGGAAAGGAAAAATTAACACAGAAAAACATTGTAATCGTCAACTCAGCGCGGAGGGGCTCTAACGTCCACTACGCGCGTTTAGCACTTCAAACGTCTACCTGGAACTCCGAAGGCTGCAAGAACTGAATAATATATGGCAAAGACCAGGCCATTTCCGGGTGCGTGCATTCTCCCTGATATGCTCGCAGGCCACAGGTGTATGCCGAGCACGAGAGCACATCTATTTATACCAGGGTTTAACGGTAATTAGGTTGCACCGTCATGGTCGTTAGTTACAGTCTCATGAACAAACAAGTAAAAGGACGCATTTTTACGTTTATATTAATTAATATAAGGCACGGAAAGTAGTGAGACCACAGTTTACAGTTGAATCGAGATGAGAAGAACTTTTTTCACACAGAGAGCGGTGAATCTCTGAAACTCTCTGCCACAGAGGGTAGTTGAGGCCAGTTCATTGGCTATATTTAAGAGGGAGTTAGATGTGGCCCTTGTGGCTAAGGGGATCAGGGGGTATGGAGAGAAGGCAGGTACGGGATACTGGGTTGGATGATCAGCCATGATCATATTGAATGGCGGTGCAGGCTCGAAGGGCCGAATGGCCTACTCCTGCACCTAATTTCTATGTTTCTATGTTTCTAATCCAGTGCACGGTTTAAATCCAGTTAAAGCAGGTCATCTGAAGAGCGCTTAACGGAACGGTCCATATCGCTAGCCTACGGTAAAATACATTCAAAACGCCTTGAATGTAGTCTGAAATACCTGGGATTAAACGAAAATGTTAACATCAAATGGGTTAATGTACTGAATGCATTTTTTTTAGTCAGAAAGCGACGGTATAAAATGGTCCCACAAAACTCTACAATGAGAATACTGTTGTGCTCAATTGACGAAGAGACCATGGTTGTTTAGGAGACTTCTACAAATGTAAGCATAGCTCGATTTCCTTGAATTGCTGTAATTTGTAAAACGCATTGGATTGGATCAAGAGGCGATCGCTGGAATTTAGAAGATTGAGGGGGGATCTTATAGAAGCGTACAAAATTATTCAGGGGTTGGGCAGGCTAGATGCAGGAAGATTGTTCCCGATGTTGGGGAAGTCCAGGACAAGGGGTCACAGTTTAAGGATAAGGGGGAAATCTTTTAGGACTGAGATGAGAAAAAACATTTTCACACAGAGAGTGGTGAATCTCTGGAATTATCTGCCACAGAAGGTAGTTGAGGCTACAGTTCATTGGCTATATTTAAGGGGGAGTTAGATGTGGCCCTTGTGGCTAAAGGGATCAGAGGGTATGGAGAGAAGGCAGGTACGGGATACTGAGTTGGATGATCGGCCATGATCATATTGAATGGCGGTGCAGGCTCGAAGGGCCGAATGGCCTCTACTCCTGCACCTAATTTCTGTGTTTCTATGTTGAACAGCCCGATGGATCAGGAGACAAATTGACGGCGATTTTTTTCTTATCCTGTGTTGTAAATCATTGTCATAGGGTCATGCATCACAGAAACCGCATGTTGGCGAAAAATTGGCCATGCTGCCCAAAGCAGCTCAATCTAAGCTAGTTCTGAATCACCCGTACATCCCACATTGATTGTCTATAATTCAGGAATGCGAAAGGAACTCAGGTGCTGGTTTAAACCGAAGATACGCGCAAAAAGCTGGAGTAACTGCGGGACGATTTATCTCTCACCACTGAGGAGCAAGAAGTCTCGACCCGAAACGTCACCTGTCCTTTCTCTGCAGCCATGCAGTATAAACTATTCAGCCTAAGTTCACAACAGAATATGTAAACATAATACATAACGGGAGAAAGCAAAAAGATGCAGTGAGTGTACATACACATGCACATATATTCAATAAATAAACACATATACTACAACAATAATAATAATAATATAATAATAATAATAATAATAATAATAATAATAATAATAATAATATAATAAAAGATTCAGTGAGTGTACATACACATGCACGCATACTCAATAAATAAACACATATCTGCAATAATAATAATAATAGTCTGTTTTAGTTCGGCTGGTTTGTCGTTGTGTTTAAGACCTGATGGTTTCTTTGGAAGAAGTGGGGGCTCGTCCTAAACTTTAAGGAAAACCTAAAGAAAAAAATCGGGAAAGTTTAATAAATTTTTTATCTCACAACACAGACTTCCACATCCACCAAAAAAAATCTAAAACGTATAGTGAATTAAAGTTTAGGACGAGCACCCCATTTTGAAGAAGTGGGGCTCCTGAACCTGGGACGTTGCGGTTTTCAGGCTCCTGTCCCTTCTTCGCGATAGCAATGGTGAAATGCGTGAGTGGGCAGGATGGCGTCTTTGATGGGCTCGGCGTTGAGCGTTGCAATTGTTATATTGTAATTGGACCGCAGGTGTATTGTTGTTTTCATTAAAAAAATGTTTCCCTTTATTTTATATAGTTTGCGTGTTTTTCCCCGTTTATGATGTCAGGCTTTACGGAAGAGGGCAAAAAAGTGGGGTTGTGAGGGAAAGATAGATCACCATGAATGTCAGGACTTCCATATGAAGAAAGACTGGATAGACTCGGCTTGTACTGGCTAGAATTTAGAAGATTGAGGGGGGATCTTATAGAAACGTACAAAATTCTTAATGGGTTGGACAGGCTAGATGCAGGAAGATTGTTCCCGATGTTGGGGAAGTCCAGAACAAGAAGTCACAGTTTAAGGATAAGGGGGAAATATTTTAGGACCGAGATGAGAAAAAATTTTTCACACAGAGAGTGGTGAATCTCTGGAATTCCCTGCCACAGAAGGTAGTTGAGGCCAGTTCATGGGCTATATTTAAGAGGGAGTTGGATGTGGCCCTTGTGGCTAATGTGGCCCTTGTGGATCAGGGGGTATGGAGAGAAGGCAGGTACAGAATACTGAGTTGGATGATCAGCCATGATCATATTGAATGACGGTGCAGGCTCGAAGGGCCGAATGGCCTACAGCACCTATTTTCTATGTTTCAATTGATGTCGGAGTAGTCTCCATGGGCCGAATGGCCGACTTCTGCTCCTGTAACTGAATCAACTGAATCAACATCGATCCGAATACTCGAAATATTTCATTGTAACAAAACAATTAATTCGTGTTGTCTACTTCATCCAAATACTGTTCTGTAGCGTGTCAGTCGGCGGGTTGAGATGTCAAGTGAATGCGCACGATTTATTTTCACCAGCGAGAGCAACAAGTCGTTTGGAATCACGGTGCCTTTCTCTGCGGCCCATGCTAGACTTCTGTAGTCAAGTCAAGCATTGTCCCGTTTAAAAGCACGGATAGTCTTCTTCTAATCGAGTCCACACACAAGGTTAGAAGTTGTTCAGCCAGAGCTGAACACAACTTCTCGGCATCTGTACACACTGCTGTCTGTCTTGCGCTTCTCCTGTTTCTGGTGGGTAGCGGTGGAACGGCTGGTGAAAACAGGGGCAAGCAAAGACCGTGCCGGTTCTTTGCTTGACCCCAGCACGGTGAGTGTAACGGGAAGGAAAACGGATCAGCAACAATCGGGGTATTCCGGCCCATTAATCTATTGAACAGGAACGACTCCTCACATAACATCATGAAGGTCTGAATTAAATACCAACGGGCACGGACTATTTGAACCCGCGATCTTCGGTTTACGAGACCGACGCCTTACCACTTGGCCACCGCGCCTCGATGACGATGGTGATTTTTCAAAATAGTTTAATTACGAGCTCAGTTGTTTAAAAATAATGCAATCAAAATGTCTTATTTACAGATGCTGATCTAATAATTTCACGAATTGTGCAGACATGGAATCTCACGTAGCTAGGGTGGTAAAGAAAGCTTTTGTTGTGCTGGCCTTTATAATTCAGAGCATTGAGTATAGAAGATGGGATGTATTGTTAAAATTGTACAAGGCATTAGTGAGGCCAATTCTGGAGTATGGTGTACAATTTTGGTCACCAAATTATAGTAAAGATGTCAACAAAATAGAGATAGTACAGAGGTGATTTACTATGCCTGGGTTTCAGCACCTAAGTTACAGAGAAAAGTTGAACAAGTTAGGTCTTTATTCTTTGGAGCACAGAAGGTTAAGGGGGGACTTGATAGAGGTCTTTAAAATGATGAGAGGGATAGACAGAGATGACGTGGATAAGCTTTTTCCATTGGGAGTAGGTAAGATTCAAACAAGAGGATTGTTCCCGATGTTAGGGAAGTCCAGAAAAAGGGGTCACAGTTTAAGGGTAACGGGTAAGTCTTTTTGGACCGAGATGAAAAAAAAACACATTTTCACACAGAGAGTGGTGAATATGTGGAATTCTCTGCCACAGAAAGTAGTTGAGGCCAGTTAATTGGCTATATTTAAGAGGGGGTTAGATGTGGCCCTTGTGGCTCAATGGAATCAGGGGGTATGGAGAGAAGGCAGGTACAGGGCACTGAGTTGGATGATCAGCCATGATCATATTGAATGGCGCTGCAGGCTCGAAGGGCTGAATGGCCTACTCCTACGCCTATTTTCTATGTTTCTATGGGAATTCAATGAAGCATGGCTGGTTGACGCTTACAGACGGGTCCGCTGTGCCGAAATACCAAACGACGACCAGTGGTTAATGCAACCAGGTTTCACAAATTAGGTGAAGTCACCTAATTCCGCGTCAAAGAATCAACTATATTCTGCCTCCTGGCGGAGTAGCACAGAATTTCCAGTCGAATCGCTGCGGGAATTATTCCCAGTTTCTCTTCAATAACTGATCATTCTCAATGCGCTAATACAGCGGTTGTTTTTTAGGCCAGTGCGGGTGCAATTGTTCGGGAAATTGGCGTAAACTCGAACGTGCGCGGCGGGCTCCAGAAATATCGTTTATTTTTATTAAATGTAGGTGGCATTGTTTCTGATGCCGCGGGATCTGTCCATTTCACCGTCAGCCTCTTTCCTGCCACTTACCTAGAGAATACAATACACTACAATACGGTTTCATTCGTCACATTGCACATAAAGTGCAAGTGAAATGAATTTGCCAGTAGCGGCACAATTTCAAGAACACACAAATACACAATAAAAAAATAACACAAACATCCACCACAGCTTTCATTCATCACTGTAGTGGAAGTCACACAAATTGTCCAGTCCTCCTCCATTTTCCCCCGTGGTCGGGACCTCAACCCTCCGCAGCGTCCAGATTTGCAGACAAGGTGAAAAATCTAGGTAAGTTCTGAGCCGGTGCCAGGTACCGCGGCTTCAGGCTGGTGTAAGCGCCGCAGGCCGGCGGTCGGAGATTTAACGTACGCGCCGCGAACTTTTTAAACGCGATCAACCTCAACACGTCCCTTTCCACTCTCCCGATGCAGCTGTGCTGCGCCGCGCAATTTCAGAGGTGTTCCAAGACAGCTCAGGGACGCATCGCTATAAATAGGTTGAGGGTGAACGGTGTCCCTCTACATGGTCCACATACCCTAAGCTGTATTTTAGGTGGAATTGGGTTGTTGGCCTCTATTTGCCCGGGCAACGAAGGGGGAGAACCGGATTTCTTCTTCGACAGAGTTATTGCTGTGATTACATCTACCGGATAGTTTGGTCACCCTGTTGATGAAAGAACATACTGTCAACGGAGACGTCCAAATTATGTTCAATAGACAATTCCACCGATAAGATTCAGAGAGTTGTAGAGGGAGACATACAACATGACAGCAGAAACTGTCCAGGCCGCAACGCCCGTTAATCACCTTTTAACACGTCCCGATTCGACACAGTTTTATATATCAAACATCCTCATCAACCTCACCAGATTGTAAATCTACATTCTAGTGTCCATTATTCCACATTAGAAACATAGAAACCTAGACAATAGGTGCAGGAGTAGAGGCCATTCGGCACTTCGAGCCTGCACCGCCATTCAATATGATCATGGCTGATCATCCAACTCAGTATCATGTACCTGCCTTCTCTCCATACCCCCGATCCCTTTAGCCACAAGGACCACATCTAACTCCCTCTTAAATATCGCCAATCAACTGGTCTCAACTACCTTCTGTGGCAGAGAATTCCAGAGATTCACCACTCTCTGTGTGAAAAATGTTTTCCTCATCTCGGTCTTAAAAGATTTCCCCCTTATCCTTAAACTGTGTGACCCCTTGTCCTGGACTTCTCCAACACCGGGAACAATCTTCCTGCATCTAGCCTGTCCAATCCCTTAGGAATTTTGTAAGTTTCTATAAGATCCCCCCCTCAATCTTCTAAATTCTATCGAGTACAAGCCGAGTCTGCCCGGTCTTTCTTCATATCAAAGTCCTGACATCCCATGAATCAGTCTGGTGCACCTTCTCTGTACTCCCTCTATGGGAAGAATGTATTTCCTCATTAGGGCCATTTAATCCACACTAGAAGCAAGGGGGGTGTTCCCGACCTAGTCCTTGACTCCCACTCGTGGAAGCATCCTATTCACATCCGCTCTATCCAGTCAACATCCGCTCTATCCAATCACATCCGCTCTGTGCTATTCACATCCGCTCTATCCAGTCCAGTCAACAGCTTCAGAAGCAAAAGAAGTGTGAATTTGTTCAGAAGCTGGTTGGACAAGTCTAATATTAATGTGTGCAGTGTCCTAACCTCGCTCAAGACACAAGGTCTCATTTATTGGATTGTAATACGTCTAAAGCACACGGCGTTATTGTATTGTGATCTGCTGAACGATTCCTTCGCAAATTACTTGTGTCTTTAAGCCGCGTCTCTTCTTATGCGGCGCAGAATGACACGTGGTTGCCATTTTGCGATGTTCCCTGCGGAGAAGTTCTTACAAATTTCATAAGCAATGGTGGCCTTTGAACGGATAGCCCAATCTTCGTCATCAAACGTGTCTCTGTCGAAAGTGGGAAAGGCAGTATCTCTGGAGAGAGGTAATCTTCTTCCTTCTCTAGCTGTTTTTAAGTCACTCCTGAAGACATATCTATTCTCCGTGGCCTTTGTAGACCAGTAAGGTGTCGAATTATGTATTTACTTTATTTGCTTGGATTTGCTGCGTGGTTCGTACTCGTGTTTTATGTCTTTTAATTTATTGTTGAATTTTTCGTATGTAATTTATGCGCCTCGTGTTAGCTGTATGTTCTGTTGTTCTGCCTGTTTTATGATGTCTTGCTTATTTTCTTTTTCTGTACAGCACTTTGGTCAACTTTGGTTGTTTTTTAAGGTGCTTAACAAATAAAGTTATTATTATTATTATTATTATGTTTCGGATCAAGAACATATTTCAGACAGGCGTGGGGGAGACCGCCGTGGGTGGGGTGGGGGGGTGCAATGGAGGAGCCTACTTGGGGATCCGCCGTGAGGGAGGGGGTGGGAACACAAGGGTAAAACTGGCGAAGGATACTCGGTAACGTCAGCGCCCTTCATGCGGCGACTATTGCCTGCTAACCTTGTGATTGCAAGCAGAGAATTGTACTGTGACGGCACATGTGACAAGAATGTGCTGTATTCAATTCAATTCACAGATCCAAAAGACGTGGTCTGCATTTATGGAACTATTACAAGCATAAGGTGCAATAATAAGTTATAACATAAAGCCTACCAAGACCTGGAAACGGGGGGTATAAAATAAATTTTTAATAAAAACACGGTTGGTGTATCCTTTTTTGCGGAGTTTTGTGTTACAATAGAGTGATTGATTTTTCTTTCTTCTTTTTTTTTCTTTTCTTTCTAGGGTCTTATTTCTTTTCTTTGCTTCCTTCTCTAATTCCTTCCCTAAGGGGTTCTGTTTTCCCAACACTTTCCTGCACCTTCACGATTCTTGCTTACTTTCCTTACTTCTTTTATTTCTATCTTTTTTAAAGCTCAAAAAATGAAGTGGTACAACATAATGTAATAAGATATATACGATGTATTAATGTGATTTACTGTACTGCTAATAAAAATAAAATAAAATTAAAAAAATTAAAAAAAATCACGAGAGATTCTGGGGATGCCTGTTAAACTAAGAATATAAAAATAAAATAAATAAAATACAACTTAGCAAAGATGAGCGGGAAGGAAGAGGATTGGGTAATATTTAAAGAGCAACAGAAGATAACTACAAAGGCAATACGGGGACAAAAGATGAGGTAAGAATGTAAGCTAGCCAAGAATATAAAGCAGGATAGTAAAAGCTTCTTTAGGTATGTGAAGAGGAAACAATAGTTAAGACCAAAGTTGGAGCCTTGAAGACTGAAAAAGGCGATACTGTCCCTGACGTCTCTTTTCAGCCACGGTCGCTCCTTACTTCCATTGGAATATTCCTTCCTCTGTGGAATAAACTGATCCTGCACCTTCTGTATTATTCCCAGAAATACCTGCCATTGTTGTTCCGTAGTCATCCCTGCTAGGGTGTCTTTTCAGTCAACTTTGGCCAGCTCCTCCCTCGTGTCTCCATCGTCCCCTTTATTCAACTGTAACACCGACACCTCTGATTTTCCCTTCTGCCTCTCCAATTGTAGATTAAACTTGACCATATTATGGCTCCTTAACCTAAATTCCTTTATCAAATCCGGTTCATTAATAACACTAAACCCAGAATTGCCTTCTCCCTGGTTGGCTCCAATACCAGCTGTTCTAAGAATCCATCACGGGGGCACTCCACAAACTCCCTTTCTTGGTGTCCAGTACCAACCTGATTTTCCCAGTCCCTCTGCATGTTGAAATCTCCCACAACAACCGTAGCATTATTTTTTACTACATGCCAATTTTAACTCCTGATTCAACTTGCACCCTATCTGCAGACTACTGATTGGGGGACTGTAGATTAGTCACATTACGGCCTTATTACAATTACATTTCCTTAATTAGGTAATTCGGCCCATCAAGTCCACACCGTCACTCAATCATGGCTGATTTGTCTCTCCCTCCCATTCTCCTGCCTTATATGCATAACGTCTGACTACTGAACTAATCGAGAAAAGTTACTAGAATATACAGGTAACTGGAGGAGAAGAGTCGCTGCGTGAGCATCTCAGCTACAAGCATTGGCGGTCGAAACAGAAGATTTTCTGTTACGACAGACAATAAAGTTTTCTGAATCTGAATCTGAATCTGAAAATGAATAGAATGCCAATAGGAACCACAGGAAGTCATCCATTCTCTCTCCGTTAAGAGATTTGAACGTTCACTTCCTTCTTTGTGAACCAAAATATTCATCTACCGAACTACAAAATCCAGGGATTAATTGCCGTGCCGACAGCAATTAAAGAATTATCCGGCTGTTTTGATACAAGCAGGTTTTAGAGGGTTCGGTACAATGAGTAGGCAAACCAAATGTAAATATCACAAGCAATTTTAGTTTATTATAGTTACAGCAAGTACAGAATAAAATTATTAATAAAGTAACATTCCTCACGACGTCCTGCGGTCCTATTTCACTGATATGAGCGATGACTTGTTGCAAGCAGTTTAAGGGGTTCCACCACATGGGCACTTCCGGCTTGCCGACAGAAGATCCGGGCATCATTCAGGATCACAGTGAATTCTCTCCCGTTGAGCTCGCTGGCCACATGCACGTATACAACCAGTAAGCCCGTGCTTCTAATTTAAGCTGCAAATAACCGTTGACTGTGTGTTTTTTTTTATTGAACAGGCTGCTTTTCCTATTATTATTTACAAAGGGCTTGCCATAGAGGGAGTACAGAGAAGGTTCGCCAGACTGACTGGGATGGCAGGACTTTCATATGAAGAAAGACTGGATAGATTCGGCTTGTATACGCTAGAATTTAGAAGATCTTATAGACACTTACAAAATTCTTCAGGGGTTGGACAGGCTAGATGCAGGAAGATTGTTCCCGATGTTGGGGGAGTCCAGAACAAGGGGTCACAGTTTAAGTATAAGAGGGAAGTATTTTAGGACCGAGATGAGAAAATCATTTTTTACACAGAGAGTGGTGAATCTGTGGAATTCTCTGCCACGGAAGGTAGTTGAGGCCACAGTTCATTGGCTATATTTAAGAGGGAGCTAGATGTGGCCATTGTGGCTAAAGGGATCAAGGGGTATGGAGAGAAGGCAGGGATGGGACACTGAGTTGGATGATCAGCCATGATCATATCGATTGGCGGTGCAGGCTCGAAGCTCCGAATGGCCTACTCCTGCACCTATTTTCTATGTTTCCATGTTTCTATATTAGATAATGCACCGAACTAGTCTCGGACACATCTAAGAAAGAAAGGTTTATCTTATCTTCTCGCCATGTCTTTTTGCAGCTACGTGATCAGGGGCCTCACGAGTTAATGGGGCTTCTGAGTGATCCTGAGCATCTTGCCAAGTCCCTTCTACCATTCCTCATATCACCTGCATATTTAACATCTGCTGTTAGTGGAAGAGAATGTACACATTGGGCTACCGGTTACCAAGGCCATAGCCTTGAGTCTTTCACGGAGATAGGTCTGGCGACATTCCAGATGGGTATTGGTTTATTAATCAAAAGTATTGGATAATCGTGTCTAGATAATTCACTGGCATATGCATGGGGTTGTATCTTGCAGTACGTTTCCACAGTGGATTTCCCCGTATCCATCACTGCGCAGTCTATTTCAGACAGAATTGTGAGAATTCTCCTCTAGTTGAACATTTTTTTAATTAGATTGATGGGGTATTTAACAGCAAACGTTAACTGGCCCCTGAATCGAGTCTGCGTCGCTGCATATACGCAGGAGTTAATGCACGAACCGAGAAGCTCCAACATGTGTCCGCTTTCTTGCAGGATAAACTTTGGATCATTGGAATTGACGCCGCTGGCATAAGTGTTGCCTGTGATTTGCACACGCAGGAAATTCACAAGGTAGATCAACCGCAACAAGATAAAACATCCCGAGATCACCATGAGCAAAACGATAGACTTTCTCCTGCTCTCCATCTCCGGGTCACACTTATTTTCTCCGTTGCTCTGGCATCGGAGCCTCCTGCGAGCTCGACTGGCTGCGAGAATGTGCCTGACTGTCAACATGTTGAGCAGCAAAATCAATAGGAAGGGGACACATGGGTTCAATACAGGGCGCTGCCAGTCATAGATTCTCCATGCAACGGAGGTATAATAGCTACTCTTGATGACGCAGTACCATGGTACATTATCAGTGACGTACATTGGTTCGAGAGGAAAGAAAGAGGGTATGTTTTTGAAACAGACCAGCATGAAAACTATCCCGATAACCACCGCCGCGGTTTTCTCTGTGCAGTATCGCAGTCTCAATTTTAGGCCGCAAATGGCGGTGAATCTGTCGAAGGCGAACGCTACCGTTAACCAGACGGAAGTGTCTTTGGAAACCCAGCTGAGGACAAGGATGAGTGTGCAGCCTGGCGTGGTGGAGAAGAAACTGTCCGGGAAATAAATAGCCCGTAGGCGGCTTAATATCACCACGGTGACTATGACCAGGAAATCCGCCACCGCCATAAACACCAGGTAAAGGGTGATACACTTGGAGAGGCCGCACTTTCCCTTCGACAGAATCACAATCGTCACCAAGTTCGCTGCAAGTGGGAGGCAGAGTAGTTAATAACGTAACTGTTGAACTGTGACCAATTAATCATGACATGGGTAGACAATTCATCACATTAACAGATTGCTTACAGATTTCGAATAATCAATTTATGGAAAGATAACGATATCCTCGTTAAACTCATAGATGCATAGAAACATAGAAAATAGGTGCAGGAGTAGAGGCCATTCGGCCCTTCGAGCCTGCACCGCCATTCAATATGATCATGCTGATCATCCAACTCAGTATCCTGTACCTGCCTTCTCTCCATACCCCCTGATTCCTTTAGCCACAAGGGCCACGTCTAACTCCCTCTTAAATATAGCCAATGAACTGTGGCCTCAACTGCCTTCTGTGGCAGAGAGATATGCCCCTGTCCCATTGACAGTGTGGAAACTGACTCATCGCCCACCAAGTCCGCGTCGACCAGTGATCGGTGTATACCACACAGGATAGATATTTGGTTTACGATATTTGCCAATTAGCCGACAAACCTGCACGTCTTTGGGATGTGGGAGGAAACGGGAGCAGCCCCTGGCGGTCAAAGAGAAAACCTGCAAACTCCTTGCAGATAATATCCGTAGTCAGGACCAAGCCATGGCCTCTGGCGCTGTAAGGCAGCGTCTCTACCGCTGCGTCACTGTGCCCCGGCCCCACGACATCAGATTCTGAGCCGCATCTGTGGAAGCAATGGATTGTCGACGTTTCTTATCTGTTTAGTTTTGTTTAGTTCTGTTTGGTTATGTTTGGTTCCGTCTAGTTTAGTGCAGCTCAGTTTGGTTCAGTTTAGTTTAGTTTAGTGTAGTTTAGAGATGCAGCGTGGAAACAGGCCCTTCGGTCAACTGAGCCCGCTCCGACCAGTGATCCTCGGCCACAAACACTACCCTACACACACTAGGGAGAATTTATATTTATATCAAGCTAATTAGTCTACAAACCTGTGTCCCATACCGCAGCACCCATTGAAAACCATGGCGGGGAAATGTACAGACACTGTACAGACCGCACAATTGGAATTAATTGGGAAACAACTGACGAAGCTTATCAGTAAAACCATTCTATATATGCACGAGTGACCAATTGGTCGCGAGGCATGGATGAAGCGGGGGACAGCAGTAAAAGCGGATGTGCTTAAAACATATGTAACTGGTCCTCTCCCGTAACACAGAAACATAGAAACATAGAAAATAGTTGCAGGAGTAGGCCATTCGGCCCTTCGAGCCTGCACCGACATTCAATATGATCATGGCTGATCATCCAACTCGGTATCCTGTCCCTCTGCCTTTTCTCCCTCCCTTTAGCCACAAGGGCCACATCTAACTCCCTTTTAAATATACCCATTGAACTGGCCTCAACTACTTTCTGTGGCAGAGAATTCCACAGATTTACCACTCTCTGTGTGAAAAATGTTTTTTCTCATCTCGGTCCTAAAAGATTTCATCTTTATACTTAAACTGTGACCCCTTGTTCTGGACTTCCCCAACACCGGGAAGAATCTTCCTGCATCTAGCCTGAACAGCCCCTTAAGAATTTTGTAAGTTCCTATAATCAATCTTTTAAATTCAAGCGAGTAATAAAAACAAAGAGGAATTCAGCGGGTCATGGAGCATCAGTGAAGGGAAGGGACAATGGACAAGAGACGCTTACAGACGGAGCCCGCTGAAGAACGATTGTAGTAGCGGAGATAAAGCTGGAAAAAGGGTGAAGGCGCGGCAATACTTGGCAAATGAAAGGTGTTGAAATGGCAGATAGGTACAGAAGTGACAAACGCGAAACCTTCATCTGCGGAAAACATTACCTGGAACACCAAAGACCGCAAGAATAGTATAATAAATAGCAAAGACCGGACCGTTTCCGGGCGCGTGCATTTTCCGTCACGTCGTTGACCTATTCAGGTGTAGGTTCTGAACCAAGCGCGGCCACGGTTGCAGTTATACCCGGCGTAAACCTCTGGAGCGCCAATTAGCTTGCGACATCGCTGTTGTTATTTTCAATGTTCAGAACAAACAAATGAATGCAGTCATTTTCATGCAATTTTAATTAATCTCGTAGGATGCATTGAAAGTGCTGACGCATGCTGAAACCCCCTTTTCACGGTGCGACTTGACGCAAGAGGTAACCAGAGTTTGACATCGTGGGAACCTCGTGCGGTAACAATACGGCATTCGTGGACCACCGTGGCGCTAACGGCATGTAATCGTGTACCTTGGGTACTCGGGAGAAAATTCAAACATGTTTGAATTTGTCCAAGAGTGTCTTGTGCACTTGTGGTTAAGCATTGCAACATTTTATGAACGAAGTGTCCCGTGCGATATCGGTAGTAACTCTTGCGGTCACCGTGGGAACTCCTGCCAACGGTGAACCCGGAAGTTGGACAGAGTGAATCCAGCCAGTTTGCTATTTACATACAAATCTAATAAAACTAGCTAAGCATTTCATTAATGTCAGTGTGTCTCTTTTTGTCTGAAAGATGGGGGTGTCTTCATTTACTGGCGGTGGGTGTCTGTCACTGAAACAGGCAGGTAAGATTTCGCAGTGTGCGTCTCTCTCTCTCTCTCTCCCTCCCCCCTCTCACACAGGCGTGAATGGATGAACTCCGCGGGCCAGACAGCATTTACGGAGAGAGAGGGAGGGGGAGAGAGAGAGAGAGCGAGGCAGTCCTGGTCAGGCGTTTGAAGATAGACACAAGTTGCTTGGAGCAACTCAGCGGGACAGGCAGCATCTCTGGAGAGAAGGAACGTAAATGCTGCCTGGCCCGCGGAGTTCCTCCATTCATGCCTGTGTGAGAGTGAGGGAGGGAGAGTGTGAAGAAGGCTCTCGACCCGAAACGCCACCCGTTCCTTCTCTCCAGAGATGCTGCATGTCCCGCTGAGTTGCTCCAAGCAACTGGTGTCTATCTTCAAAGGACTGACCAGGACAGCCTCTTTCTCTCTCTCTCTCTCTCTCTCCCTCCCTCCCTCTCACACAGGCATGACTGGAGGCACTCCGCGGGCCAGACACCCTCTACAGAGAGAAATGGACAGCGACCCATTCTTCAGGCCGCCTTATGTCTCTCCCCCCCCCCCCCCCCCCCCCCCACTCCCACCCACACACGCGAATGCTGCAGAAACTCAGCGGGTGCAGCAGCATCTATGGAACGAAGGAAATAGACAACGTTCCGCTGAGTTTTTCTCCAGCATTCGCGTGTGTGGGTGGGAGTTGGGGTGAGGGGGGGGGGGGGGAGACATAAGGCAGCCTGAAGAATGGGTCGCTGTTCATTTCTCTCCGTAGATGCTGCCTGTCCCGCGGAGTTCATCCATTCATGCCTGTGTGAGAGAGAGAGAGAGGTGGGAGAGAGAGAGAGAGAGAGGGAGGGAGGTAGAGGAGGGAAAGCAAGAAAAGGGAATGACAGAGAGCAGGTGGTCGTGAGCAACTGAGGGGGAGGGGAAGGAGATAGGGAGGGGAGAGAGGGTGAGCGCGAGAGAGAGGGAGAAATAGAGTAGGGGGAGGGGGAGAGAGAGGGAGGGGGAGAGAGAGAGAGAGAGAGAGAGAGGCAGTCCTGGTCAGGCGGGGTCACCTTTGAAGATAGACACCAGTTTGCTTGGAGCAACTCAGCGGGACAGGCAGCATATCTGGAGAGAAGGAACGGGTGTGGCGTTTCGGGCTGAAATTTTTTTTCTTCAGACTGAAAGTTTCACCTCTCAGTAGATCATAAAATAACACAATAATGTGAGATACAGTCTTTATTCATATTTGACAAAAATAAAAAGACGACTTATTGCACATATTGAGAGAAGGTGCATCACACCAAACAACATTTGTCTAAAGAAACAGATTATTCTTCAGCTCATTAAAGAGCTCGGGTGAAAAAAAACGAATAGAGTGTGTGACAACAAAGTAACATCATTTGTGCCACGTGATTAACTACACTACAGTCCACGATGTTCATTCGGGAAAGATCGGGAGACGGACAAGTCACTCGCACAAATGACAGAATTGCCGAGTACCGTGGGAACTCTTTACTCTACCCCCGTTATATCGTGTGATATCGTGCTAGACCACGACCACTCCACTCTGGCTACATCTTGCGTCAAGTCGCCCCGTGTAAACTAGCCATGAGGATCACATAGAAGTCAGTACTTTTTGGAAAAATTGACTGGATGGGTCATGTAATTTAAGTTGATAATTTACTAAATCGTTACTAATTATATTGTTGGTTGGTTGGATGAACTTTCAAAGCTCTTCGATTACGTGAAAGGACTTACTCAAAATAAACTCATGACGTTATATGGACAGCAAGAACGTTGGCAATACGTTGGCCGTAGGATAGCAAAAAGTTTTTTTCATTGCAAAGGGTTTGTATTCGAGCGAAACGGCGACGGGAATTTCAATCACAGAACAATACCTTGCAATTGGGAGTGCAGATCACAATTTTAAAATGTGTAGGCGACCCACATTCTGGAACCTCTCCCCTTTATATCGACAAGGATTCCACCGATGTAAGCTACTAAAACACTGTTTTCCTCTATTACCGTTCGCGAGATTGATCCCTGGGATGGCGGGACTGTCATATGAGTAAAGATTGAAAAGACTAGACTTGTATTCACTGGAGTTTAGAAGGATGAGGGGGAATCTTCTAGAAACACATAAAATGATACAAGGACTGGCCAAGCTAGATGCAGGAAAAGGGTCCCAATGTTGGGCGAGTCCAGAACCAGGAGGCACAGTCTTAGAATAAAGGGGTGGCCATTTAAGACTGAGGTGAGAAAAAACTTGTTCACGCTGAGAGTTGTGAATCTGTGGAATTCCCTATTTGACCTGCGTGGGTTTTCTCCGGGATCTTCGGTTTCCCCCCAATGACCCTCGGGTTTGTATGTTAATTGACTTGGTATAATTGTTAACTATCGTTAGTGTGCGGGGGGATAGCGTTCGGCTGCGGAGATCGCTGCTCGGTTTGGTGGGCTGAAGGGCCTGTTTCGGCGCTAAATACCAATTGGTGATGTGGGGAGGAAGGATGGATGCATAGACAAACGGAAACTCTCCAAACAGAAAAGGATGCGTCTCCTCCCCCCCCCCCCCCCCCCCCCCCCCACCATTTCGCCGAGAAAACGCCAATGCTGACGAACACGTGACGCCACAGGAAGTAGCAAAAACCACACCCAGCGGGTCATGACTCGCGTTAAAAGACTGCCGCTTACTTCATTTAAATTTGGTTTAGTTCTGTTTTGAGATGCTGCGCGGAATAACTCCCTTAGGCGCACCGAGTCCGCGCCCACTAACACCAGCCTACACACACTAGGGATAATTTACTATTTTTTCCAAGCCGTCTTTGGAGTGTGGGAGTAAACCGGAGCGCCCGGAGAACAACCCACGAAGGTGAGAGGGAGAAGCTGCAAAGACTCCGTCAAGACAACACCTGTGGTCAGGTTCAAACCCGGGTCTCTGGCGTAGCAATTCTCCCGCTGCGCCCAAAGTAGATACTTCCTCAGCTTTCGGCACGCCTCCCGCCTTCAATCGCCTCAAACCGTCCGCTCTTTACAGGTAACGGATAAGCTATTGCAGAAGTCTGCTACCGAGGTTAACCACGAGACCATGTTCTGCCACATGGAGTATTGTGTACAGTTTTGGTCTCCTAATTTGAGGAAGAACATCCTTGTGATTGAGGCAGTGCAGCGTAGGTTCACGAGATTGATCCCTGGGATGGCGGGACTGTCATATGAGTAAAGATTGAAAATACTAGACTTGTATTCACTGGAGTATAGAAGGATGAGGGGGTATCTTCTAGAAACATATAAAATGATACAAGGACTGGACAAGCTAGACGCAGGGAAAATGTTCCCAATGTTGGCCGAGTCCAGAACCAGGGGCACAGTTTTAGAATAAAGGGGTGGCCATTTAAGACTGAGGTGAGAAAAAACTTTTTCACGCAGAGAGTTGTGAATCTGTGGAATTCCCTATTTGACCTGCGTGGGATTTCTCCGGGATCTTCGGTTTCCCCCCAATGACCCTCGGGTTTGTATGTTAATTGACTTGGTATAATTGTTAACTATCGTTAGTGTGCGGAGGATAGCGTTCGTCTGCGGAGATCGCTGCTCGGCTTGGTGGGCTCAAGGGCCTGTTTCGGCGCTAAATACCAATTGGTGATGTGGGGAGGAAGGATGGATGCATAGACAAACGGAAACTCTCCCAACAGAAGGATGCGCCTCCCCCCCCCCCCCCCCACCCCCCCACCATTCGCCCGAGAAAAGACCAATGCTGACGAACACGTGACGCCACAGGAAGTAGCAAAAACCACACCCAGCGGTGTTATTACTCGCGTTAAAAGACTGCCGCTTACTTCATTTAAATTTGGTTTAGTTCTGTTATGAGATGCTGCGCGGAATAACTCCCTTCGGCGAACCGAGTCCGCGCCCACTAACACCAGCCTACACAGTAGGGATAATTCACTATTTTTTCTAAGCCGTCTTGTGGGAGTAAACCGGAGCGCCCGGAGAACAACCCACGAAGGTGAGAAGGAGAAGGTGCAAAGACTCCGTCAAGACAACACCTGTGGTCAGGTTCAAACCCGGGTCTCTTGCGCAAACAATTCTCCCGCTGCACCCAAGGTAGATACTTCCTCAGCTTTCGGCACGCCTCCCGCCTTCAATCTCCTCAAACCGTCCGTTCTTTACAGGTTACGGATAAGCTACTGCAGACGTCTGCTACCGAGGTTAACCACGAGACCATGTTCTGCCACATTCTCATGATAATATGCACATTGTTCGGTAAGTTTCGCGTTGCCTTTTCTCTTTTGTGTTTTATGCGATGTTTGCAACTTTCCAACTCAATGCTGAACACAACTCACCCACGTTTAATTTCCAGGGGCTATTTGGGGAGAGTCGGTAACGCAGCCGCAGGCCGAGTTAACTGTGGCTGAAGAGAAACAGTGAAAATACAGTGCAGCTACACGACAGAATACGCCAACCCCGACCTCTATTGGTACCGACAGCAAGCGGATCAGGCTCCGGAGTTCATTTTTTGTATCGGGATAACAGCGAAAATGAAGAAGCGGATTTTTGCAAAGGAGAGGTTCGCGGCTGATCAGACCAACGCTGGAGGGAATATCCCATTGACAATCACACAACAACACTGCAGGACTCCGGCCTGTATCTCTGCGCGCTGAGTCCCACATGTTTGTTTCAACATTCAGCTGTCGCTCAACAAAAACCTAGAACAAAACACAACCGCAAACCGCAACCCTCCAGTTTCCAACAAACTGTTTCCCCCCCCGCGTTAGGAATCAACCTCAGCTGTGCAAGATCTTTGGTTTCAAGAAACATAGAAACAAAGAAACATGGGAAAATGGCAGGCAGTGGCGAGTGGAGTGCCGCAAGGCTCGGTGTTGGGGCCGCAACAGTTTTACCATATATATTAATGTTTTTTGAAGAGGGAATTCGCAGCAACACTAGCATGTTTGCGGATGACACAACGCTGGGTGGCAGTGTGAACTGTGAAGAGGATGTTAGGAGGTTGCAGGGTGACTTGGACAGGTTGAGTGAGTGGGCAAGATGTATGGCAGATGCAGTATAATATGGATAAATGTGAGGTTTATCCACTTTGGCGGCAAAAACAAGGGGGCAGATTATTATCTCAATGGGGTTAGGTTTGGTAAGGGGGAGGTGCAGCGAAACCTGGGTGTCATGGTACACCAGTCATTGAAGGTAGGCATGCAGGTGCAGCAGGCAGTAAAGAAAGCGAATGGTATGTTAGCTTTCATTGCAAAAGGATTTGAGTATAGGAGCAGAGAGGTTCTACTGCAGTTGTACAGGGTCTTGGTGAGACCACACCTGGAGTATTGCGTACAGTTTTGGTCTCCAAATCTGAGGAAGCACATTATTGCCATAGAGGGAGTGCAGAGACGGTTCACCAGACTGATTCCTGGGATGTCAGGACTGTCTTATGAAAGAAAGACTGGATAGACTTGGTTTATACTCTATAGAATTTACGAGATTGAGAGGGGATCTTATAGAAACTTACAAAATTCTTAAGGGTTGGACAGGCTAGATGCCGCAAGATGGTGCCCGATTTTGGGTAACTCCAAGGCCAAGGGGTCATAGCTTAAGGATAAAGGGGAACTCCTTTAAAACCGAGATGAGAATAACTTTTTTCACACAGAGAGTGGTGAATCTGTGGAACTCTGCCGCAGAGGGTAGTCGAGGACACAGTTCATTGGCTATATTTAAGAGGGAGTTAGATGTGGCCCTTGTGGCTAAGGGGATCAGGGGTATGGAGAGAAGGCAGGTACGGGATACTGAGTTGGATGAATCATCCATGATCATATTGAATGGCGGTGCAGGCTCGAAGGGCCGAATGGCCTACTCCTGCACCTAATTTCTATGTTTTCCTATGTTTCTATGTAATGGGGAAGTGCAACGAGACCTGGGCGTCCTTGTACACCGGTCACCGAAAGTTGGCGTGCAGGTACAGCAGGCAGTGAAGAAAGCTAATGGAATGTTTGCCTTCATAACAAGAGGATTTCAGTATAGGAGTAACAAGGTTCTTCTGCAGTTGTATAGGGCTCCGGTAAGACCACATCTGGAGTATTGTGTACAGTTTTTGTCTCCTAATTTTTGGAAGGACATACTTGTGATTGTTGCAGTGCAGCGTATGTTCGCGAGATTGCTCCCTGGGATGGCGGGACGGTCATATGAGTAAAGATTGAAAAGACTAGACTTGTATTGACTGGAGTTTAAAAGTATGAGGGGGGGGAGGGATCTTATAGAAACATATAAAATGATACAAGGACTGGCCAAGCTAGATGCAGGAAAAATGTTCCCAATGTTGGGCGAGTCCAGAACCAGGGGCCACAGACTTAGAATAAAGGGGTGGCCATTTAAGACTGAGGGTGAGAAAAAACTTGTTCACGCTGAGAGTTGTGAATCTGTGGAATTCCCTATTTGACCTGCGTGGGTTTTCTCCGGGATCTTCGGTTTCCCCCCAATGACCCTCGGGTTTGTATGTTAATTGACTTGGTATAATTGTTAACTATCGTTAGTGTGCGGGGGGATAGCGTTCGGCTGCGGAGATCGCTGCTCGGCTTGGTGGGCTCAAGGGCCTGTTTCGGCGCTAAATACCAATTGGTGATGTGGGGAGGAAGGATGGATGCATAGACAAACGGAAACTCTCCCAACAGAAGGATGCGCCCCCCCCCCCCCCCCCACCACCACCATTCGCCCGAGAAAACACCAATGCTGACGAACACGTGACGCCACAGGAAGTAGCAAAAAACACACCCAGCTGTGTTATTACTCGCGTTAAAAGACTGCCGCTTACTTCATTTAAATTTGGTTTAGTTCTGTTTTGAGATGCTGCGCGGAATAACTTCCTTCGGCGCACCGAGTCCGCGCCCACTAACACCAGCCTACACACACTGGGGATAATTTACTATTTTTTCCAAGCCGTCTTTGGAGTGTGGGAGTAAACCGGAGCGCCCGGAGAACACCCCACGAAGGTGAGAGGGAGAAGGTGCAAAGACTCCGTCAAGACAACACCTGTGGTCAGGTTCAAACCCGGGTCTCTGGCGCAAGCAATTCTCCCGCTGCGGCCAAGGTAGATACTTCCTCAGCTTTCGGCACGCCTCCCGCCTTCAATCGCCTCAAACCGTCCGATCTTTACAGGTAACGGATAAGCTACTGCAGACGTCTGCTACCGAGGTTAACCACGAGACCATGTTCTGCCACATTCTCATGATAATATGCACATTGTTCGGTAAGTTTCGCGTTGCCTTTTCTCTTTTGTGTTTTATGCGATGTTTGCAGCTTCCAAGTCAATGCTGTACTCAATTCACCCACGTTTAATTTCCAGGGGCTATTTGGGGAGAGTCGGTAACGCAGCCGCAGGCCGAGTTAAGTGTGGCTGAAGGAGAGACAGTGAAAATACAGTGCAGCTACACGACAGAATACGACGACCCCGGCCTCTATTGGTACCGACAGCAAGCGGATCAGGCTCCGGAGTTCATTTTGTATCGGGATAACAGCGAAAATGAAGAAGCGGATTTTGCAAAGGAGAGGTTCGCGGCTGATCAGGCCAACGCTGGGGGGAATATCCCATTGACAATCACACAAGCAACACTGCAGGACTCCGGCCTGTATCTCTGCGCGCTGAAGCTCACAGTGTTTGAACATTCAGCTGTCGCTCAACAAAAACCTAAAAAAAAAAAAAACACAACCGCAAGCCGCAACCCTCCAGTTCCAACAAACTGTTCCCCCGCGTTAGGAATCAACCTCAACTGTGCAAGATCTTTGGTTTCAAGAAACATAGAAACAAAGACACATAGGAAATAGGCCCTTCGAGCCTGCACCGCCATTCAATATGATCATGGCTGATCATCCAATCAGTATCCTGTACCTGCTTTCTCTCCATGCCCCCTGATCCCTTCAGCCACAAGGGCCACATCTAACTCCCTCTTAAATATAGCCAATGAACTGTGGCCTCAACTACCTTCTGTGGCAGAGAATGACAGCGATTCACCACTCTCTGTGTAAATATGTGTTTTCTCATCTCAGTCCGAAATATTTCCCCTTTATCCTTAAACTGTGACCCCTTGTTCTGGAAACGAGTCTAGGCGAAACACACATCACCCCCACTCTCACCTCAAACTCCAGCACAGCAAATGTCACACGCAGCCGAGGGTTCCCGCTTGATGGACTCTAATCAAAACGAGGAATATCGAGTTGCCCCTGATATCCTAGAGCACTTTACCGAAAATGGCAACCAAAGTTCCCTACCCGAACCGGACTCAACGTTGCACCAATGTCCCGAAGGCAGATTGAAAAGTTACTGTTTGCGCCACTTGCTAGCATGGCCGGGGTGAGAGTGGAAACAGGAACTATAATGACGTTTACTAGATGTTTAGTTAGAATCATGGATATGGTGGGAATGGATCGATATGGATAGTGTGCAGTCGGATCAGATTATTTTTCAGGTTACAGTACAGTTTATTGCCACGTGTACCGAGATACAGTAAGAAGCTTTTGGCGCGTGCAACGCAGTCAGCGGAAAGATAATACACGATTAAAATCGAGACATTAAAGTGCCTGTCCCACGAGCATGCGACTCCATGCGGCAAGCGCGACCTAACCTGATCGCTTGAGCCGTACGGCTCGCAGGGCCGGTCCCACTTCAATCGCCGGAGCCGTATGGAGTTGTACACGGTGTCCTGGAATGGTGCATAGGCAACACATGAAGTGATCAGATCCAATCACCGAGCTGTGTGTGTGTGTGTGTGTGTGTGTGTGTGTGTGTGTGTGTTGTGTGTGTTGTGTGTGTGTGTGTGTGTGTGTGTGTGTGTGTGTGTGTGTGTGTGTGTGTGTGGTGTGTGGTTTTGTGTGTGTGTGTGTGCGTGTGCGTGTGTGTGTGTGTGTGTGCGTGTGCATGTGGTATGTGGTGTGTGTGCGCGCGCTGCGCGTGTGCCTGTGTGCGTGTGTGTCTGTGTGTGTTTGCGTGCGTGTGTCTGTGTGTGTGCGCGCGCGCGTGTGCCTGTGTGCGTGTGTGTGTGCGTGTGCGCGCGCGTGCGCGCGTGTGCGTGTGTGTGCGTTGTGTGTGTGCGTGTGTGTGCGTGTGTGTGCGTGTGTGCGTGTGTGCCGTCGTTTACGCATGTCTGTGGCTTCAAGCAATCCTGCGGATTGAAACGTTAATGGCGACTTTAAATGGAACGTTCTAAACGGCAAGCGAAACTCACAAGGTTTAAGGAACTTGTGTTTCCAGTCCAGACCTTTCCCTGACCCTGACTCTGGAAATGGTCCAGAGGGGGTGTACAAGAATTGTTCGTGGAACGTGTGGGTGAGCTTGCGATATACGTTTGAAAGCACTGGGCCGCTACTCGCTGGACTTTAAAAGGTTAAGGAGGGATCTCATTGAAACTTACAGAATAATGAAAGACATAGATTGAGTGGATGTGGACACGATTTTTTCACTGGTGGGAGGGTCTTGGACAAGAGATCTTAGCCGCAGAGTTAAAGGGCGCTTTTTTAGAAAGGAGGTGAGGAGAAACATCTGTTGCCAGAGAGTAGTTAATCTATGGAACTAATTGTCATTGATGGTTGTGGAGGACATTAAGTGAATATTTTTAATTCAGAGATAGACAGATTCTTGATTAGAAAATGTATCAAGGGTAATCTGGAAACAAAAAAAACATAGAAACAGGAAAATAAATGACAGCATCTAGAGGCTAACCTAGCACATACTTTTTTAAACTGTATAAAAATCAAAAATTTCTGGATTGATATTTTTAGAATAATTTCTGTTATTAATACTAACTTAGATCCCAATTCAAAACTAATAATACCTGGCATAACAGAACAAAGTCTAACACTCTCAACAAACCAAAGAGGCTTTCTTGATTACAGTATAATAACTGGGGAAAAATTAATACTAACATTTTGGAAAGGACCTACAGCCCCCACAATTAAACTGTGGATTATGGAATCGTTGGAGGCCCTACACCTGGAAAGAATCAGATTTGTCTTAATTGACAAACAAGAACTTTTTATTAGAATATGGTCTCCATTCATTGACTATTTGAAGGGATAGATTGGTTCAGCACGGGAACCTAACTGAAGCTTGAACTCAGGATTAGATGAAAAGTTATACTTTATAATCCACGAACCTATCTCCGAAGATGTATTAGTAAATCATTCCATTCTTTAGTAAATGTATTATCAGTAAATCATTCCATTTTTTATCTTGACATTTGTGTTTTTTTTCCTCTTTCTCTCTTACTTCCTATCTTTAATAACAACTAAAAGCAGAACCAATGTACAATTGATAATATTAACAATGTACGACTGATATACATGAAATGTTTATAAATATGTGTTTGCTTCTAATAAAAATATTTTCTTTCAAATGTGCAGGACTAGGCCATTCTGCCCTTCGAGCCAGTACCGCCATTCAATTTCATCATGGCTGATCATGCAAAATCAGTACCCAGTTCCTGCTTTTTCCCCGTATCCCTTGATTCCATTAGCCTGAAGAGCGATATATTTACCTCTCTCTTGAAAACATCCACTTCCTTCTGTGTCTGAGAATTCCGCAGAATCGTAACTATCTCGGTGAAAACGTTCACCTCAATAGCAAGATTGGCCTTCCCCAGATTAGGAGACAAAACTAGAAACAATAATCCAGGTGTGGGCTCACCAGGGCCGTTTGCAACAGCAGTTGAACCTGTTTACTCCTATACTCAAAACTTCTCGCTCTGAAGGCAGGAAAATGGGATGAGGAGGCAGAGATCAGCCGTGATTTAATGGCGGAAAAGGCTCGATGGTCCGAATGGCGTAATTCTACTCATGTAACTTTAGAACGTGAACTTTTACAAAGTGAAATTTCCTCCTCACTGGAAAGCAATGAAGCGTTAGATCCTTCGGTCAATATTGTGTTCGTACACTCGTTTTCTATTTAATCTCACATATTTTGCATTTTATTTCGCTCTATCTAACTTCGCTCCTTGAAAATATCAGGAGCTGCCTACTGTCAGTTAATTGTTGTTTTTCATCCAAATACGGGCAATGTTCCATCATTAACCTGTATGTCTTCACCTCTAATTAGGTAACAGACGTGTGCAGGTGACTGCCATAATTTGTTTGTTCACGTAGCTGTAACTAACGATTATGACGATGTTATTGCTCCCTCGAGATTGCTACCTGGACTGAATATAAGGACAGCGATGACTCTATTAGAGATTACAACTCGCCATTTGATTGTTCACCAGGAAAATGCATGCGCCGGGAAATGGACCTGTCTTCGCCGTTTATTATTCAACTCTTGCTACATTCGGGGTTCCAGGTAAAACGTGACAACTCGGGGCAACAAGATATTAATGGTTTCATATCTGGGTGTCTTTATCGTGTTTAGTTATGTGGGGAACGTGTCTTAACCAATTATACAAAAACTCATTTCTCGGTTGTTTATTATCTGTTGTGTTTGTGGATAATATCAATTTAATCAAGTCTCGAAACGCCGGGGATATACTTATCTTTTATTTTTTGTAGCACAGTTTGGTCTACCAGATGTGTTGTGAGTTCGTATTGCTTTATATTTTTCCACGACTAATCATTGCAGCGCAATCAGATCATAAGACAGCCTGAAATGCATGGATTACTTGCCTGTTTTGACGTTCGCCCAATTTATTATACACATCCCATCGACACATCCCATAGAGGGCGCCGTTGCACAATAAGCTGCTTTGTATTATAGAAAGCCCCAGTTCCGCCATTCTCACGAGCGACATGTTTGAAGACACATCATAGCATTTGTTTCGGATCTGTTTTACCCTCTCGATAAATGCGTATTCCGCGGTACTCCCGGCAGTGATAATACTGATTTATTCCTCTTCGTGTTTACCGGTATCTATCAACCCTTTTTTATTATTATTTTATCCTTCATGATGCTCTCTCCCATGTACGTCTTACTCTCAACACTTTCATGTTTATCTAGGGAAGTCGGCACCACCAACAAAACAAATCTCTAACGCGTCATTCTCCCTATAACCAATATGGGCTCAAATTCGTCAAAATATCGCAGTCCTGGTTCAGGTGGCCATGAGTTCGTGTTCTGTTCGCGACCGTTACGGTTTATGTCGCTCCCTTCTTCGGATAAATTACTGGCAATATCGCTGTTGGAGTATCAACTTTCAAATAGACCGTGTGCCCGGGAAAAGTGTTGAATGGGCGCATACAATAATCATTGGGATCGCTCCAGCTGTCGTATCCAATATTCCTACCCCGCAAGACACACGCAGGGTAAACGGTGAACATAGGAATATAGAAACATAGAAAATAGGTGCAGGAGTAGGCCATTCGGCCCTTCGAGCCTGCACCGCCATTCAATATGATCATGGCTGATCATCCAACTCAGTATCCTGTACCTGCCTTCTCTCCATACCCCCTGATCCCATTAGCCACAAGGGCCACATCTAACTCCCTCTTAAATATAGCCAATGAACTGGCCTCAACTACCTTCTTTGGTAGACAATTCCAGAGATTCACCACTCTCTGTGTGAAAAACAAATTCTCATCTCTGTCCTAAAAGATTTCCCCATTATCCTTAAACTGTGACGCCTTGGTCTGGGCTTCCCCAACATCGGGGACAATCTTCCTGCATCTAGCCTCTCCAACCCCTTAAGATCTTTCACTGAGATCCACCATCAATCTTCTAAATTCGAGCGAGTACAAGCTGAGTCTATCCAGTCTGTCTTCATATGAAAGTCCTGCCATCCCAGGAATCAGCCTGGTGTACTATGGCACGTATAGGAGACCAAACTGTACGCAATACTCCACATGTGGTCTCACCAAGGCCCTTTACAACTGCAGTAGAACCTCTCTGCTCCTATACTCAATCGTGTTGCTAACCATACCATTTGCTTCTTTCACTGCCTGCTGAACCAGCATCCTACTTTCAATGACTGGTCTACCAGGACACCCCTGTCCCAC
>NW_026576496.1:0-95247 GCF_028641065.1 Leucoraja erinaceus | reverse complement strand
AAGTATAAGGTGATTTCACCAAATGTCAAATGAGCGTAGATCCCCCATCACGTGACCGAAACATTTAACTGGAGGACATATGTCACTTCGGTACATGTTAGTGAATGGGGAAACACGCACTTTCACACCCGTTAAAAACATGGAAAACGGCCGATATTTGAGCTGAAATTTTCTGTGCTAGTCGGGGTGACCGTGAAGCACAGCGACCTAAATTTTCAGGCAAAAAAAAAGATAGAAAGTAAGGTAATTACAAGAGGGAACTGAAGGTGGAAAAACAGCGGAAGTGAACAGCCGACATTTGCCGTGGAGATTTAAAGATCCAAAATATCGGGAATTATCGCGTTTGCTCGCTGCATTTCATCAAAAGTAAGTTAATAATGCCTTACTTTTGATGAAATGCAGCGAGCAAACGCGATAATTCCCGATATTTTGGATCTTTAAATCTCCACGGCAAATGTCCGCTGTTCACTTCCGCTGTTTTTCCACCTTCAGTTCCCTCTTGTAATTACCTTACTTTCTATCTTTTTTTTGCCTGAAAATTTAGGTCGCTGTGCTTCACGGTCACCCCGACTAGCACAGAAAATTTCAGCTCAAATATCGGCCGTTTTCCATGTTTTTAACGGGTGTGAAAGTGCGTGTTTCCCCATTCACTAACATGTACCGAAGTGACATATGTCCTCCAGTTAAATTTTTCGGTCACGTGAGGGGGGATCTACGCTCATTTGACATTTGGTGAAATCACCCTATATGTAAACAACAGTGCACTGTAAGCAATAAAATATATGAGAAAGACAAGTTCAGTGTGTATATATACATACACTTATTCACACATACACACAAATGTATATACATACATATATATATATATATATACTCCCACACCACACATATGTACACATAAAAAACAAACAACAGTATGCAGTACTAACAATGATAGTAATTCAATAATTGTAATTCAGAGCTTAATGGCAGTTGTACTGTTTAATAGCCTGATGGAACTGTTCCTGAACTTGGACGTTACAGTTTTCAGGCTCCTTTATCTTATTCCCGGATGAAATGAGTGTGTGGCCACAGTGGTGTTGGTCTCTGATGATGCTGGCTGCCTTTTTGAGGCAGCGACACCTGTAAATCTTTTTGATGTTGGGGTGGTCAGAACATGTGATAGAATGGGCAGTGTTCACAAGTTTTTGCAGTCTTCTACGTTCTTGGGCATTCAAATTGCCAAACCAGGCCGTGATGCTCTCTACTGTACACCTGTCCGGAAGTGGCGGCGTGTTGAACGGCTGCGGCTCCCCTGCAGTCCGTCTCTGTTTTTACTTTTTTTTGTTGTTGTTTTGTTTGTCTTGTTTTAGTCAAATTTTAGTTATTACGTTGTGTTATGTGTGTATGGGGGGGAGGTGAAACATGGTTTTCTGTCTCTCCCTTCGGGCGAATGCTTCTCTTTCTGTCCTAACTCCCCTTCTCTGCCTCCGTCTGCGCTGAGGCCTAATGGCAGAGCTGGTGGCCTCCAACTGCCCCGACGTCGAGGCTCCGGAGGCAGAGCCAGCCAGGACTTACAATGTGAGGCTGGTCGAGTTTGGGGCTGTGGCGGCGTTCCGGCGTTCCGGCGTTCCGGTGGCAGCGGCACGACTCGTGTCTGAGATGGTGCTCCGGTGAGGGCGGCCCGACTCGAGGCTGCGATGATGCTCCGGTGGCTGAGGCGGCGTTCCGGCGGCGGCTACCTGAATCCGGGGCTCGGCCGCAGACCAGTGGACGACATCGTCGGGAGTTCGCAGGTCACAGGTTGGTGCCTGTTTTTCCGGAGCAATAGCTGCGTCCGCTGGACTGGAGGGCGACATCTCGGCAGCTTCGACCACCCCGGGCTGCGGAGCTCGGTTGAGCCGTGGGACTGACTTACCATCGCCCGGTGGGGTAACAACATCGGAGACCTGGATCGCCTCAGCGCAGAGGGAGAATAAGGAGGGGAAGAGACAGTGACTTTAAGACTTTTGCCTCCATCACAGTGAGAAGGTGCCTGGTGAACTCACCGTGGTGGGTGTTAATTTGTGTTTATTGTGTGTTTTGTTGTTTATTATTATATGTATGACTGCAGGCAACAACATTTCGTTCAGGCCGAAAGGTCTGAATGACAAATAAAGGAATCTAATCTAATCTAATCTAATGTAATCTAATATAATCTGTAGAAGTTCAAGAGAATCCTCTCTGACATACCAAATCTCCCTAATCTCCTCAGGAAGTAGAGGCATTGATGGGTTTTCTTTATAATTACATTAGTGTGGACTTAACCTCGAAACATCACCCATTCTTTCTCTCCAGAGATGCTGTCCCGCTGAGTTACTCCAGCTTTTTGTGCCCATCTTGGGTCCAGGAAAGATCTACAGAAATATGCATGCACAGGTATTTGAAGCTTTTGACTCCACCGTCGTCCCGTCAACATAGACAGGTTTGTGGATTCTCATCCTTCCTCTTCCAAACTCCACATTCAGTTCTTTGATCTTACTGACATTGAGAGCCAGGTTGTTAAACTGGCACCATTGGTCGGTCAATCGACCTCCCTTCTCCCAAAGAGAGAGAGCTGTCATTGCTCTGTGTGTCGACATCAGTCAGCATCAGATAATGAGAGTGAAAGTGTGGAGCGAGCCATGGGAGATGAATGAGTTAAACTCTCCCACCTGAACACGAGCATTTTCCCCGCTACACCCACTCTGACTGGGAACCCATCCCATGGTTGATGCCCTCTCCTGATCTCAGCCTTTCCCTCTACGTTTAGCCCCCAGTCCCACTGAATCACTCCCAGGGTTAATCAGCAGGGATAGTCCAGGAGACCATCCATCTGTTTCATCCCCTGCCTCATGGACTTTGATCAGATCCTCAAATCTCATACTCCTCGGGTGACAGGTGACTGTTAGATACTAGACAATAGACAATATGTGCAGGAGGAGGCCATTCGGCCCTTTGAGCCAGCACTGCCATTGAATGTGATCATGGCTGATCATTCCCTATCAGAACCCCACCGACACCAAAGTGACTTGCACCATTGGCTTGATATAGGGAGTGAGTCCCCAGGGTGTTCTCAGATTCAGATTCAGATTCAGATTTAACTTTAATTGTCATTGTCAGTGTACAGTACAGAGACAACGAAATGCATTTAGCATCTCCCTGGAAGGGCGACATAGCATATGATTTGAATAAATATTTACATTAGCATATATACAGACATAGTATTTTTCCAGTGGGAGGAGTGTCCGGGGTGGGGGGGGGTGATTGGCAGTCACCGAGGTACGTTGTTGAGTAGAGTGACAGCCGCCAGGAAGAAGCTGTTCCTGGACCTGCTGGTCCGGCAACGGAGAGACCTGTAGCGCCTCCCGGATGGTAGGAGGGTAAACAGTCCATGGTTGGGGTGAGAGCAGTCCTTGGCGATGCTGAGCGCCCTCTGCAGACAACACTTGCTTTGGACAGACTCAATGGAGGGGAGCGAGGAACCGGTGATGCGTTGGGCAATTTTCACCACCCTCTGCAGTGCTTTCCGGTTGGTGACAGAGCAGTTGCCATACCATACTGTGATGCAGTTGGTAAGGATGCTCTCGATGGTGCAGCGGTAGAATTCACCAGGATCTGAGGAGACAGATGGACCTTCTTCAGTCTCCTCAGGAAGAAGAGACGCTGGTGAGCCTTCTTGATCAGAGTTGAGGTATTGTGGGTCCAAGAGAGGTCATCGGAGATGTTAACACCCAGGGACCTGAAGCTAGAAACACGTTCCACCTCCGTCCCGTTAATGTGGATGGGGGTGTGCGTGCCGCCCCTGGACTTCCTGAAGTCTACAATGAGCTCCTTGGTCTTCATGGAGTTAAGGGCCAGGTTGTTGTCAGCGCACCATGCTGCTAAGTGCTGGACCTCCTCCCTGTAGGCCGATTCATAGTTGTTGCTGATGAGGCCAATCACCGTTGTATCATCTGCATACTTGATGATGGTGTTAGTACCATGTACAGGTGTGCAGTCATAGGTGAAGAGGGAGTAGAGAAGGGGGCTCAGCACACAGCCCTGTGGAACGCCGGTGTTCAGGGTGAGGGTTGAAGAGGTGTGCTTGTCTAACCTAACAGACTGTGGTCTGTTGGTTAGAAAGTCCAGTATCCAGTTGCAGAGGGAGGGATCGATGCCCAGGTTACCGAGTTTGGTGATCAGTTTTAGATGGTATAATGGTGTTGAGCTGTAATCGATGAACAGCATTCTTACGTAAGTGTCTCTGTTGTCGAGGTAGGAGAGGGTGGAGTGAAGTGCCGTTGAGATGGCATCCTCCGTGCTCCTGTTCTTGCGGTAGACAAACTGATAGGGATCCAGTGTGGGGGGTAGGCAGCTTTTGAGATGTGCCAGGACCAGCCTCTCGAAGCACTTGGTAATGATGGGGGTAAGTGCAACTGGGCGGAAGTCGTTGAGGCTTGCCGCAGTGGAGTGTTTTGGCACTGGCACGATGGAGGTGGTTTTAAGGCACATGGGGACAACTGCTTGGGCAAGTGACAGGCTGAAGATGTCAGTCCAGAGGTCTGTCAGCTGCGCAGCACAGGCCCTGAGCACGCGCCCGGGGATGCCGTCAGGGCCAGCAGCCTTACGTGCATTAGTCCTACTCAGTGCCACGTACACGTCATAGGGGGTGAGTGTGAGGGGTTGGTGATCGGCAGGGAGCACAGCCTTGATGGCTGTCTCTAGATTGTCCCTGTCGAAGCGTCCATAGATGTGATTAAGCTCCTCAGGGAAGGGGGCGTCGCCGGACGTGGGGGTGGTGTTAGAGGGTCTATAGTCCGTGATGGCCTGGATGCCTTGCCACATGCGTTGGGGGTCGGAGTTGCCACATGCGTCGGGGGTTCTCCGTGTTGCCGCAGCGTATGAATGAGAAACTTTATCATGTGCCTTATCAAATGCCATGTAAACAAGATCCACTGCCCAACCCTTATTAATTGCCTTTGACAAAAAATCTATATCAAGACATGACATACTGCCAAGAAAGTCATGCTGACTTTCCCTACTTAGCCTATTCTCATCCAAATGCAAGCAAATCCTATCCTGACCTCTGACATGAGGCTCACTGGCCTAGAATTCCTTGGGTTGTCACTACTTCTCTTTCTTAAATAAAGGACCAACATTGGCAACTCTTCAGTCCTCCCAGACCTCATCTGTGGCTACACAAGTTGCAAAGATATTTCTCAAGGTCATGACAACTTCTTCTCTTGCCTCTCTTTATAACTTAGGATTGATCCCATCGGGTCCTGAACTTTAATCAACTTTCATCATTAACCTTTAAACATCTCCCACATGTCAGATGTGGACTTACCCAATGACAACTGCTCCCAATGTACTCATTCTACCTCCTGTTTAATCATTTACCTTAATCCAATTTAGTACCTCCTTCCAAGGTGCAGGCCCCTGTTCAAAACCATCTTAAAACCTATGAACCAGTCCTCCAAAGATGCTGTCTTTCCCGTTGAGTCACCCCAGTACTTAGTGGGGTTTATTTGTAAACTTTGTTAAAACATATAGAGATGTGACCACTATCCCCCCAAACTGAAGCACCAGCACCGGACCAGGCTTGTTTCCCAATACTAGGTCCAATAGTGTCCTTCCTTGAGTTGGACATACTATTTTAGGAAACATTTTGAATACACCTAACAAATTCTGCCAGGCCTAAGCCCCTTTCACAAAGTTCAGCATAATCTTGATCAGCTGCCAAAATAGGCTTAGGAATGGCTAATGGAGTTTAGAACAAATAATGGTGTGAGGTTGTGTTCTTAGCAGCTAAACCAGGGCAGGATCTTCCCCATGAATGATAGGGCCCTGGAGAGTATTATAAAGCAGTAGGATCTAGGAGTGCCAGTGCATAGTTCCCTTAAAGTGGCATCATAGGCAGATAGGGTAGAAAAGGCTTTTGGTACATTGGCCTTCAGTCAGGGTATTGAGTATGCAAGTTGGAATGTTATATCTGAGTTGGACAATGCATTGATGAGGCCATATTTTTGTTTTCTGTTTTGATCACCCTGTTATGGAAGAATGCATTAGGATGGAAACAATGCACTGAAGATTCATGAGGATATTGCCAGGATATGAGGGCCTCAGCTATAGGGGAAGTTCGACAGGTTAGGACTTTATTCCCTGAGGTGATCTTTAGAATGGTATAAGATCATGAGTGGAATAAGTAAGGTGAATGAACTATCTTTTACTCAGGGTAAGGGAACCAAGAACCAGACAATATGGACCTGAGTAAGTCATTCGACAAGGTTCCGCATGGTAGGCTGCTCTGGAAGGTGAGATCTCATGGAATCCAAGGAGAGATAGCTGAATGGATAGCAAATTGGCTCTATGGAAGGAAGCAGAGGGTGATGGTGGAAGGCTGCTTCTTAGAATGGAGGTATGTGACTAGTGGTGTGCCACAGGGCTCGATGCTGGGCCCGTTACTGTTTGTCATCTACATCAATGATTTGGTTGAGAACATACAGTGCAAGATTAGCAAGTTTGCCGATGATGCAAAAGTTAATGGTTTTGCAGATAGTGAAGATGGTTGTGAACGATTGCAACAGGATCTGGATCGATTGTCCAGGTGGGCTGAGGAATGGCTGATGGAATTTAATACAGTGAAGTTGCATTTTGGGATGTCGAACAAGGGCAGGACCTAAACAGTAAATGGTAGTCCACTGGATATTATTGTAGAGCATGGTTTAAGAAACACTTGGACAGGTACATGGATAGGACTGGTTTGGAAGGTTATGGACCTAGTGCAGGCAAGTGGGACTAGGGTAGCTGGGTCCATGTTGGCCGGTGTGGGCGAATTGGGCCGATGGACCTGTTTCCACACTGCATCACTCTATGACTTTATGATATGGGTCAAATGTGAGAGGGAATATTTGAGGAGGTTCCTATTAAATATTATAAAAGGAGCAACATTTTCACTCAGATGGTGGTGGATTAATGTAACAAGATGATAGAAGAAGTTCAGGAAGAGGTAGTGCCTTTACTGTGCTGAGGCCAGGTACCAGGTCTTGGACACCTAATCATACCTGCACTTAACCATTACCCCAGAGTCAAACACGAGACTGTTTCTGACTTCATCTCCCCTCCCCGTCATTTACCAGCCCTGCTCTGCTCAATACTTCCCAATATCCATAAACAGGATTGCCCTGGCAGACCCATTGTTTCTGTCAAATCCTGCCTGACAGAACTCATCTACAAATACGTTGATTCCATCCTATCCCCCTTGTCCAGTCCCTTCTGACCTACCTCACATGCTCTTCAACTTTAGATAAACTTTCTAGACCCGCGTGGCCTCATCTTCACCATGGAAGTCCAGTCCTTTCACACCTCCATCCCCCACCAGGAAGGTCTCAGAGACCACCGGTTCCTCCTAGAACAGAGACTCAATCAATTTCCATCTACAAACACTCTTCTTCATCTGACGTAATTTGTCCTCACCCTCAACTTCTTGTTCAACTCCTCTCACTTTCTTCAAATCAGAGGTGTAGCCGTGGGCACACACATGGGCCTCTGCTTATTCCTGCCTTTTTGTTGATTACGTTTAACAGTCCTTGTTCCAATCATTCACTGGCACCATCCCCAACTCTTTCTCCGCTACATTGACAAATGCATTGGGAGTACTTCTTGCACTTATGCTGAACTTGGTGATTTTAATAACTTCCACCCTGCCCTCAAATTCACTTGGACTATCTCTGAAACCATTCTCCTCTTTAGACAATAGACAATAGACAATAGGTGCAGGAGCAGGCCATTTGGCCCTTCGAGCCAGCACCGCCATTCAATGTGATCATGGCTGATCATCCCGTCAGTACCCCGTTCCTGCCTTCTCCCCATATCCCCTGACTCCTCTATTTTTCAGCCCTATCTAGCTCTCTCTTGAAAGCATCCAGAGAACCTGCCTCCACCGCCCTCTGAGGCAGAGAATTCCACAGACTCACCACTATCTGTGAGAAAAAGCGTTTCCTTGTCTCCGTTCTAAATGGCTTACTCCTTATTCTTTAACTGTGGCCCCTGGTTCTGGACTCCCCCAACATCAGGAACATGTTTCCTGCCACTAGTGTGTCCAAGCCCTTTACAATCTTATATGTTTCAATGAGATTACCTCGCTTCCTTCTAAACTCGAGTGTACAAGCCCAGCTGCTGCATTCTCTCAGCATATGACAGTCCCGCCATCCCGGGAATTAACCTTGTAAACCTACACTGCACTCGCTCAATAGCAAGAATGTCCTTCCTCAAATTACGGGACCAAAACTGCACACAATACTCCAGACGTGGTCTCACTAGGGCTCTGTACAACTGCAGAAGGACCTCTTTGCTCCTATATTCGATTCCTCTTGTTATAAAGGCCAACATGCCATTCACTTTCTTCACTGCATGCTGTACCTGCATGCTTACTTTTATAGACTGATGTACAAGGACCCCTAGATCCCGTTGTACCTCCCCTTTTCCCAACTGGCTGTCATTTAGATAGTAATCTGCCTTCCTGATTTTCTACCAAAGTGGATAACCTCACATTTATCCGCATTAAACTTCATCTGCCATGCATTTGCCCACTCCCCCAACCTGTCCAAGTCACCCTGCATTCTCATAGCATCCTCCTCACAGTTCACACTTCCACCCAGCTTTGTGTCATCTGAAATTTGCTAATGTTACTTTGAATTCCTTCATCCAAATCATTGATGTATTTTGTAAATAGCTGCGGTCCCAGCACCCAGCCTTGCGGTACCCCACTAGTCACTGCCTGCCATTCTGAAAGGGACCCATTAATCCCTACTCTTAATTTCCTGCCTGCCAACCACTTCTCGATCCATGTCAGCACTCTACCCCCAATACCATGTGCCCTAACTTTGCCCACTAATCTCCTATGTGGGACCTTATCAAATATTTTCTTTGAAAGTCCAGGTACACTACATCCACTGGCTCTCCCTTGTCCATTTTCCTAGTTACATCCTCAAAAAATTCCAGAAGATTAGTCAAGCATGATTTCCCCTTTGTAAATCCATGCTGACTCGGACAGATCCTGTTACTGCTATCCAAATGTGGGGCTCTCATCTTTTATAATTGACTCCAGCATCTTTCCCACCACCGATGTCAGGCTAACTGGTCTATAATAGTAAGATTAAATGAGAATTTAGCAGTTCGAAGTTTGATCTGTATTTTATGAGGAGTTACGATAAGGGATTACGTGAAGAACCCGCTCAGTGCGCAGGCGCGCATACTTCCAAGCAGCGGTGTGGAATCACAGATAGACACAGTTATTTGAAGTAAACATAGTAAAGATAAGGAGACATCAGTTTACTAGTTTGATCTATATAATGAAGGTGTGAGCGGAGGGCACGTAATCCCTCATCGTAACTCCTCATAAAATACAGATCAAACTTCGAACTGGTAAGTTCTCATTTAATGTTACTATTTTACTTCGGAGACACGTGAGTGACTACGTGAAGGCTTCAAAGGTCTGTGATTTCAAACCGTGTAACAGTTTTTATTTCACTCACTGCCAAAGTTCTTGAGGGAGGAAGTGTTATCGCAATCAACCAATGAATCTGTTTTTTCAAGAAAAAGAAAGGTATTTATTAACAATAACAAAAAATAAATTGCTCCCCCGGGCTTAAATTAAATATTTGCAGTTTGTAATATTCTGTCTGCAAATAAGTCAGGCTTCATCAACGGCTTATTATAAAACGTTCTGAACATCGTTTCCCTCGACCATCCTGCCGTATTGAAAATGTGGTCAAACGGGACGTCCATTCGTTCAGCCGCTGATGTCGATGCTGCCCTAGTGGAATGGGATTTAAATGTATTAGTGTCTATTCAGGCAGCTTTCAGTACCTGTTTGAGCCACCGTGAAATTGTTTGGCTCATTACCCGGCCATGAGGTTTCTTGTGGCTGACCCATAAGGCTTTTTCACTCCCTCTGAGATTGTGGATTGTGTCTATATATTGTTGTAGATGGGTGACAACACACAACCTTGGCTCTGGTGGGTAGGCCCAGAATACCACCAGTGGATTGGGCGTTCCTGGCCTGCTTTGTTTCACCAGACCTAGAATGATGAACGTAATCTGGTCTGGGGTGACCACCATGTTGTCCAGTCTTAATTTGCGCAGCGACTGGACCCTCTGAGCGGATACGAGTGCCATTAACATGAGTGTCTTTAACGTAAATTGCTCGAGGCTGAGGGATCTAGCTGGTGGCCATTCCCTGAGGTATATCAATACCACACTGATATCCCAAACATGGGTATACCTGGTTACACAAAAAAGCTGGAGAAACTCAGCGGGTGCAGCAGCATCTATGGAGCGAAGGAAATAGGCAACGTTTCGGGCCAAAACCCTTCTTCAGACTGATCGGGGACGGGCGTGGGCGGGGACAAGAAAGGGAAAAGGAGGAGGAGCCCGAAGGCTGGGGGATGGGAGGAGACAGCAGGGGGGCTGAGGAGGATGGGTATACCTGGGTTTAGAGGGCTTAATATTAAAAATGCCCTTCATGAGTTTTACCACCAGTGGATGGGATCCCATGGCCTGCTGTCCTGCTCGTTTTAGGTAAGCAGACAGGGCGCTTTGTGCTGTATTGATGGCACTGTAACTGATCCCTTCGTCATGGTGTAGATGGGCCAGGAACTCCAGCACGTCGGTGGTTGTGGCAGTTGCATATGTTGTCCCTGTTTCCTGGCAGTACTTCTCCCATTTTTTGATACAGGTTAAATACTGTCTCCTGGTGGATGTTCGCAGGGATGCCGACATGGTGGTGATAGTTCGTTCGGATAATCCCAGTCCCTGGTAAGGTCTATTCAAAACCTACAACCCAGGAGTTTGATGTTTTCATGGCATGGGTGGCTTATGCCTGATACTGGGTGAGTCAACAACCGTGGGTCACTAGGGAAAACCATAGGTGACTCGACCACCATGTCATGAAGAACTGGGAACCATGGCTGTGTAGGCCAGTCGGGCACCATCAAAATCCCAGAAGCAGAGTCCATCTGTATTTTGCGAAGTACCCGACTGATGAGGCAGAAGGGAGGGAAAGCATAGAAGAAGAAATTTCCCCAATCCAGCGTGAAGGCATCTACCGCTGCTGCCTCTGGGTCTGGTTCCCAAGCTACATACATAGGTAACTGGTGATTCAGTCTAGATGCAAACAAATCGATATCTGGCGTTCCATATTGCTTAATAACTTTAGCAAATATTTTAGGGTTTAACATCCATTCGATGTTATCATTAAATTTTCGTGACCTGGTGTCTGCAACTGTATTTAGCTTACCTGGTAGATAGGCAGCTGATAGCCAAATATATCTTTCGACACACCATTGCCAGATCACATTGACCAATTTGTCGCATGATAATGATTTTATGCCCCCCATATGGTTAATATAAGCCACCACGTAGTATTATCAATCTGTAACCGCACATGCAAGTGCTGCATTTTAGAGACATATGCTTTTAAACCATAATAGGCGCCCAACATTTCTAGATAATTGATGCCCAGTGTGTGTAGTAATGATGACTCTGGTTTAGTCCATCTGCCACCTGTGCTGGATATGGAGTTAGTTGCTCCCCAGCCTTGAGCACTGGCATCTGTTTGAATAACTAAGGTAGGGTTAGTGATGATGATAGGGCTGAAACTGTGTCAAACATTCTCTGCCCACCACTGTAGCTCTGATATAGCTTCAGTGGGTAATTTCATGATTCGGTCATAGTGACCCGAATGTCGTTGTAGTGCATGTACCTTTGCTCTTTGTAGATTTTGATAGTGCAAACGTCCGAATTGTGTAGCCGGAATTGCTGCTACAATTGTCCCAATCACTCTTGCTACTTCTCGAATAGTTGGTCGTTTGTTGACCATTAAGTTGTTGCATGATTGTGTTAATGCAACCATTTTTTCCCTTGGCAAAGTAACAGTCATATGGACTGAGTTAATAGTGAAGCCCAGTAGTCCATGGTAGTAGATGGCTTCAACCTAGATTTATCTGGATGTAGGACGAACCCCTGTGTTTCAAGGAGCTGTTTTGTAGCTAATACTGCTGCCACAGCCAATTCCTTCGTTTTTCCTACTATGAGAATATCATCCAGATATGCCATAACAATATGCTTTTGTTTCCTTAGTATTCCCATGGCTACTTTTAATATTTTTGTGAATAGTCTAGGGGCTGAAGTTAGATCATTGGGCAATGCTCTATACTGCCTCTATCCGCTGTTCATGTATTAGCGGCACTGGGCTTGGCTCGGTCACGGGGATAGCGGAGCGCTCCAAGAGCGGTCCTGCCACCTGTGGCTGCCCCCCCCCCGATATTGAACGCTCCTCTGGTGGAGTCGAACAGGGGGCAGTTCTCTTCGAGAGTCGTTTTTGGCGTGTACTCATTTTTGGTCACACTCAAACTCTCTCTTGCGTGGATTTTTCCTCCTGTTCAGTATACTCACCTGACGGTCCGTTTTTCAAATGCGGCTGGAGAACCTGAGTCCAGCTGCCGCCGCTGTTGCACTACTGACGTTAATGCCGCGTCTGCGCACTGAGCGGGTTCTTCACATAGTCACTCACGTGACTCCGAAGTAAAATTCTCCGTTTTCTCTATCCCGCCTTGATCTTTCTGTCTCGGGGGACAGACTATCAATTGACATCCACGTTAACCTATTACCTGATAATATGTATTTTACATACCCATACCTTGAGATGCAAATCAAAGAATTTCACTGTGACTTGTCACAAGTGACAATAAAGTATTAATTCATTCATTCATTGTAGTTGATGCGGGTACTACAATAGCATTTAAAATATTTTTTTCCAATAATAAACATTATTCAGAATAATAAAGAATATATACACACCAAGGGCTGTGCAAAAAGTCTTCTCAGCGTCTATACATTAATTTGTTAGTGTTATGTTCAAGTCAAGTCAAGTCAAGTCAAGTTTATTTGTCACATACACATACGAGATGTGCAGTGAAATGAAAGTGGCAATGCTCGCGGAACAACAAAACAACCAAACAAATTATAAACACAATCATAACACACATATTATTTTACATAATAAATAATAGAAGGAAAAACGTTCTGTACAGTTAGTCCCTGGTGAGAAAGGCGTTTACAGTCCGAATTGCCTCTGGGAAGAAACTCCTTCTCAACCTCTCCGTTCTCACTGCATGGCAACGGAGGCGTTTGCCTGACCGTAGCGGCTGGAACAGTCCGTTGCAGGGGTGGAAGAGGTCTCTCATAATTTTGTTTGCTCTGGAGTTGCACCTCCTGTTGTATAGTTCCTGCAGGGGGGTGAGTGAAGTTCCCATAGTGCGTTCGGCGGAACGCACTACTCCCTGCAGCGCCTTCTTGTCCTTGGCAGAGCAATTCCCGAACCAGATGGTAATGTTCCCGGACAAGATGCTTTCCACCGCCGCTGCGTAGAAGCACTGGAGGATCCTCGGAGACACTCTGAATTTCCTCAATTGCCTGAGGTGGTAAAGGCGCTGCCTTGCCTTACTCACCAGTGCTGGGGCGTGTGATGACCATGTCATATCGTCAGAGATGTGGACTCCCAGATATTTAAAACAGTTCACCCTATTCACAAGATCCCCATTTATACTCAATGGAGTGTACGTCCTCGGATGATGTGCCCTCCTAAAGTCCATGATCAGCTCCTTCGTTTTTTTGATGTTCAAGAGGAGGCTGTTCTCCAGAGTGCTAGATCAGCCACCTCCTCCCGGTAGGCCCTCTCATCATTGTCTGAGATCAGGCCCACCACCACAGTGTCATCAGCAAACTTAATTATTGAATTGGAGCTGACCCTAGCCACACAGTCATGTGTGTACAGGGAGTACAATAGGGGGCTGAGGACGCAACCCTGGGGCGATCCTGTGCTCAGGGTGAGGGACTTCGATGTATTCCCTCCCATCTTGACTACCTGGGGCCTGGCGGTGAGAAAGTCCAGGACCCAGGCACACAGGGAGGTGTTGAGCCCCAATTCCAGTAGCTTCCCGGCCAGTCTGGTGGGGACTATCGTGTTGAAGGCTGAACTGTAGTCTATGAACAGCATCCTCACGTAGCCCCCCTTCTGGCTGTCCAGATGGGAGAGAGCGGTGTGCAAGACCTGGGAGACCGCATCGTCCGTGGACCTGTTCGGACGGTATGCAAACTGCAACGGGTCCTTGTTCCGAGGGAGGAAGGCGCAGATGTGATTCTTCACCAGCCTCTCAAAGCATTTCATGACTACCGAGGTAAGGGCCACCGGACGGTAGTCATTCAGGCAGGCTGGGGAGGCATTTTTTGGTACCGGTACAATGATGGATTTTTTGAAGCAGGCAGGGACCACGGACTTGTCCAGGGAGAGGTTGAATAATGTAGTGAGCACTGGAGCTAGCTGCGTAGCACAGGACTTGAGTACTCGCCCCGAGATGCCATCGGGGCCTGCAGCTTTTCTTGTGTTCACCCGTGTCAGTGCCCTCCTCACGTCGTGCTCGGACAGCGAGAATGTGTGCATATTCCTCCCTTCAGCTTCGGTAGCCAGCCCGCTGTCGGTATTGTCGATAGTCGGCAGACCTGGAGTGGTGTTGCCCCTCTCGAAACGAGCGTAAAAGGAGTTCAGGTCGTCAGCTAGGGAGGTGCCGGCACATGCGGGTGAGGGAGGGGTGCTTCGGTAGTTGGTTACAATCCGTAGCCCCTGTCACATGCTTCTGGTGTCCTGCTGCTCCATCTGTAACTCCATCTTGTCCCTGTACCTTCTCTTTGCGTCCTTCACCGCCCTTCGCATTCGGTAGGACTCTGCCTTGTAGACGTCCATGTTTCCTGATGCCAAGCCCGAGTTGTAGGCAGCGGTACGAGCATTCAAGGCCACACGAATGTTCGGTTGTGTTCACAAAGTATCCTTATATCAAGGACCCTTGCCTCCCATCTGTCCCCCTGGGGTGATATCCCTTCCCTTGGTTAAGGGGTATCAATGACCAGCAATGGAAGGACCCTGGACCGTGGTTCTCCGCAAGATGGTTGGCTGCACCAAACTTGAGTGAGTCTCTCCTGCAGTCTGGAATGGGCTAGTTGGCAACATTCCATGACGGACATCATGCTGTACAGAGAGGTCAACAAGTTCAGGGTAGACCAAAGGGCATCTTTAACCGAGTTGATGACCTTCCAGCAACATTTATCTAAATGGTGGCCAATTGGGAAAGGAGGAGATGCAGTGAGACCTGGGTGTCATGGTACACCAGTCATTGAAGGTAGGCATGCAGGTGCAGCAGGCAGTAAAGAAAGCGAATGGTATGTTAGCTTTCATTGCAAAAGGATTTGAGTATAGGAGCAGGGAGGTTCTACTGCAGTTGTACAGGGTCCTGGTGAGACCACACCTGGAGTATTGCGTACAGTTTTGGTCTCCAAATCTGAGGAAAGACATTATTGCCATAGAGGGAGTGCAGAGACGGTTCACCAGACTGATTCCTGGGATGTCAGGACTGTCTTATGAAGAAAGACTGGATAGACTTGGTTTATACTCTCTAGAATTTAGAAGATTGAGAGGGGATCTTATAGAAACTTACAAAATTCTTAAGGGGTTGGACAGGCTAGATGCAGGAAGATTGTTCCCGATGTTGGGGAAGTCCAGGACAAGGGGTCACAGCTTAAGGATAAGGGGGGGAAATCCTTTAAAACCGAGATGAGAATAACTTTTTTCACACAGAGAGTGGTGAATCTCTGGAACTCTCTGCCACAGAGGGTAGTTGTGGCCAGTTCATTGGCTATATTTAAGAGGGAGTTAGATGTGGCCCTTGTGGCTAAGGGAATCAGGGGGTATGGAGAGAAGGCAGGTACGGGATACTGAGTTGGATGATCAGCCATGATCATATTGAATGGCGGTGCAGGCTCGAAGGGCCGAATGGCCTACTCCTGCACCTAATTTCTATGTTTCTATGTTTCTATTTGATGTCCATCTCCGAATGTGTCACTGGGAACAGCACGTAAAACTGAATACGGAGCTGTTCGGAATAAACAATGTCAAGGACCCTTTCATCATTATCCAGACTCTCTTCACAAATCCACACTCTGCGAACGGCACTGGCAGTAAGATTCCGATTGTCAGACTCAATCCATCTATGAACCCCAGATGAACTGGACGGTGGCCTGGGTGATTGCTGAGGCAGACGGGCAGGGAATGGGCTGCACTTGTGCCCAGTACAAAAGCCCCAATAGCAACACACGCTTGATGACCAAATTAATTCCCGTTATTGAGAGGGAACGCTGCTTCCACCACCACAATTTTTTTCCGACCTTAGCTATTAGCTCCAGCCAATTCTTGTCACATGCCTCGGTCCCTCCAGAATCATATCCTCGGCACCTTCAACAAGTAAGACTTGATGGTGAAGGAGATGGTAGATCAGTCAGGCCAGTTGCCGAGGAACAAGACCTCACTTTTCCTGCGGTTAACTTTGGATTCTGTTGCCGACTTGAAGTGGGCGCATGTGCGCATGTGCGGGGCTCTTCTAGAGTGTGCACATATGCGGGGCTTTTCCAAAGTGTGCGCATGTGCGGAGATTTCGGGCGGGAAAGAATCAGCCATGGTTGCCAGACGTTTCTGTTATATATTTTGAAGAAATAAGTTGCTTAAAGCTTAAATAAAGTTAAGTAAATTACGAGTAGTGTAAAGTTTCATTTGCCTCACAACATAAGCGACTTAATTTTAAGAAGTCAAGCCGTCTGACATTGGGATGCAGAAACTATTGAAACCACAACGCTTGGATCTGGTCTCAACTCGCCTGCTGCTGCAAAGAATTGGAAACACTGGTTTCTATATTAAATAACTTCTTTGATGGCAATGATGCACCAGACAGACTCAAGACATTAATAAGCTCTGTCTCTTCTAATGTATACAATTACATAGAGGAATGTACAACTTATGACTCTGCTATTGATGTACTAAGCTCATTAAGACACCCAACCTGACATTTACTCGACACCTCCTTGCTACTCGGAAACAAAAACCTGGTGAGTCACTTGATGTGTTTTTACAAGAACTTCAAAGACTTAGTAAAGACTGTGCCTTTAAAGCAGTTACGGCTGATCAATATCGACAGGAACTTATTTGAAACACTTTTATCAATGGTTTGGCATCACCTTTAATGCGACAGAGACTATTAGAAAACAAAACCTTGGATTTACAGTCAGCTTACAATCAAGCTTACTCATTAGACTTGGCTCAGAAAAATTCAGATGTTTATGGCTCATCTAATGTGTATTCTGCTGCAACTACTACAAAAGAATCTCACCCATGTACTAATATGGAGCAAGCTGAAACAATTTCTACTGATAAAGGTGCCCTTGCTGCAGCATGTAATTATTCAAAAAGGAAGTATTACTTTTGCAGGGATAATATTCATAAGAGAGAGAGAAATGCCCTGCTCGAGGCAACTTGTAATAGTTATGACAAGAAGGGGCATTATGCAAGTCCAAAGCAACTACTAAAATTGTGACTGCTGCCATGTGTAAGCCTTCTTTATGTGCAATTACAGCTGCATTTCCTCAGAGTTGTCTCATGCAGCTACAATGGTATCCATCAATGGCCATACACTTAATGTACTACTTGATTCTGGCAGTTCAGAAAGTTTTATAAGTGAACAAGTGGCTTGATCTTTTTATTTATTGATTTATTTATTTTATTTATTAGAAGAACAATAAATTACAGTAGTACAAGCCACATATATCTTATTACATTTGTTGTACCCCTTCATTTTTTGGGCTTTGAGAAAGATAGAAATAAACAAAGTAAAGAAAGTGAGAGAGTCGTGATAGTGTGAGAAAGTGTTGAAAAAAAAAAGCCCATTAGAGAAAGAGTTAGGGAGAAAGTTAAGAAATAGACCCTAGAAAAGAAAGAAAGAAAGAAAGATAAACAATTGCTCTATTGTGAAAAACCACGCAAAAGGGATATACCAACTTCATATTTTTCATTCCCATTACCAGATCCTGGCACCATTTATTTTTTAAATTACTGTTGCACCTTATACTTGTAGTAAGTCAATAAATGCAGACCATTTCTTTTGGAAGTGGTCTGATTTGCCTGCAAGGAGGAGTCTCATGTCTTGACTAAATCTAACTACAATTCCTTCAAATAGAGAAATCTCGATGGCTCTGACAACTCTCAATACTCAAATTATTGGATCTTGTATTGTAGACTTTATTCTGAACAAAACTAGCTATAAATCTGTATGTCATGGTATTTTGAAAAATTTGTGCACTGATATAATTCTAGGTCAGGATTTTCAGAAATTGCACAGATTACTTCAAATAATGTATGAAGGAACTATGCCTAATCTTGTATTGTCAAAGCCACCAGTATTGTGTGTTTTTTTTCTGCTGCATCTGTTGAATGTCTTTCATTATTCACTAATTTATCCTCTAAGTGCAAGCCAATTGCTACAAAATCAAGACATTTTAGTAAAGATGATAACTTTACCAACACAGAAGTAACTAATCTTTTACAAATAGGTATCATAGAACCCAGCTCTTCCCCTTGGAGGACACAAGTTGTCATGGTTAAGGACCCCTTGGAGAGACATAGAAAGAGACTCTGCATTGATTACTCTCAAACTATAAACCAGTTCACGGAGCTTGATGCATATCCATTACCTCGTATAGAAGAGATTATCAATACATTAGCTAAGTATAAGATATTCTCTACTTTTGACTTAAAAGGTCTTACTACCAAATTCATTTGACGGAATCAGAGAAGAAATACACTGAGTTTGAAGCAAATGGGAAATTATACGACTACTGCTGAGTTCATTTTGGTGTAACTAATGGCATGGTTGTTCTTCAGAGAGAGATGGACAAACTTGTTGAACAGAAAAACCTTCAAGATACTTTCCCTTAATTTGATAATATAACTATTGCAGGAAAAGACCAAGCTGAACATGATGAAAATGTACAACGGTTTTTAGAAAAAATCTAACATTAAATGAGGCTAAGTCAATAACATCAGTGTCATCAATTAAAATTCTTGGTTATTGGGTTGGAAATCAAACCTGATCTAGAAAGACTCCGGCCACTCAAAGAGATACCTGCTCCAGCCACATTAAACTCTCTACGAAGGGTTCTTGGGAAGTTTGCATATTATGCTAAATGGATACCAATTTTTTCTGACAAAATTCAACCTTTGATTAGAGCAAAATCTTTCCCCCTTGACTCTACAGCAATTGGTGCCTTTACTTCTTCAAAGAAACAATTAGAATCTGCGACATTACACGCCATAGATGAGGATCTCCCCTTTGTTGTTGAATGTGATGCATCTGATTTAGCAGTATCAGCAACATTAAATCAAGGAGGATGACCGGTGGCTTTCATGTCTCGTACTCTCCAAGGTAGAGAATTGCACTACCCACCCGTCGAAAAGGAAGCTACAGCAATTATTGAAGCAGTGAGAAAATTGAGTCATTTCCTTGCTCGCCAGCACTTCACCTAGATAACAGGTCAGCGTTCAGTAGCTTTTATGCTGGATAATCGGAAACGAACAAAGATTAAAAACAGTAAAAATCATGAATGGAGGATTGAATTATCTGCATATAGTTATTTAATTGAATACTGCCCTGGTAAGGATAATGTTGCTCCGGATACATTAACTCGAGCATTTTGTGCCTCTCTTCATTCTTCTGCACTCACTAATCTTCACAATGTGCTGTGTCATCCTGGAGTCACTCGTTTGTTACACTATGTTCGTTCCAAAAACTTATCTTTCTCTACAGAAGATGTGAAGATGACGTGTGCTTCATGTAGAATCTGTGCTGAATTAAAACCAAGGTTCTTCCGTCCTGAAGAAGGAAAATTGATCAAAGCTACTCAACCTATGGAACGCTTGAGTATTGACTTCAAAGGGCCTTTACCATCCTCCTCTCGAAATGTTTATATACTTACCTTAGTTAATGAGCATTCGAGGTTTCCATTTCCTTTTCCTTGTCCAAATATGTCAGCTGCTATGGTTATCAAATATTTAGATCAACTGTTTTCATTCTGTGAATTTCCAAGTTACGTACATTCAGATAGGGGCACCTCATTCATGTCAAAAGATTTAAAAGACTACCTTTCTAAAAAAGGAATTGCAACAAGTAAAACAACACCATATCATCCCATTGCAAATGGTCAGGTTGAGGGGTATAACAGAATCATTTGGAAAGCAGTGAAACTGGCTTTAAAGTAAAATTGATATACCAGATCAGCAGTGGGAATGTGTTCTACCAGATGCATTACATTCCATCAGATCTCTACTGTCAACTGCTACCAATACTACACCACATGAGCGGTTCTTTAACGTCAAACGGCATTCTTCTAGTGGTACTTCTCTTCCATCATGGTTAACGAGCCCTGGGCCTGTGTTGCTTCGTCGTTATGTCCGATCAAATAAGGATGAGCCTTTTGTTGACGAAGTTGAACTGACTGATGTTAACCCTTCTTATGCAATTATCAAGTATCAGGATGGACGTCAGTCACCTGTCTCACTTCGTGACCTTGCACCATGTCCATCTTCTCCATCAGCTCCGTCACTCCTTGATAACACTAATCGAGAACTTCCTCCAACACTCCCATCACCCCCTATGGAAACTTCTATTAGAAATTCCAAAATTGTAAATCTAAATAACAATATGAGTGAAGTTGGTGACCAAGCAATATATGTACCACCAGCTATTGAAGAATCATTATCTCCTGAAGCTCCAGTGCTGCAACGGTCATCAAGATGTACTAAACCTCCTGACCATCTCAACATAAATAGGAGGCGAGAATGAAGTGGCCGCATGTGCGCATGTTCGGGGCTTTTCCAGAGTGTGCGCATGTGCGGAGATTTCGGGCGGGAAAGGCCGGCGGAATCAGCCATGTTTGCCAGACGTTTCTGAGTTTATGTATTAAAGAAATAAGCTGCTTAAAGCTTAAATAAAGTTAAGTAAATTATGAGTAGTGTGAAGTTTAATTTGCCTCACAACACGACTCAAACTGGTCACAAATGCTGAACAATCTGCAGCCCGACCATGGGTCCTAATAGAAGGCGGAGACATCGTCCATATACATGGATCTGTGTACCCCGAATGTCTGGCAATGTCACCCCTCTTATGCTCTAGGCTCTCGTCCTTCCTCATGGATTTGACAAATGGTTCCATGCAACACACAAACACACAACACACAACCCTGCCTGACTCCAGACCTGATGAGGAAGCTATCCGATTTCCACCTGTTGATTTGGACAGCACTACAGATTACAGTGTAGAACAGTTGGATCCAGTTCCTGATTCTCTTCTCAAAGCCCACATGGATTGTGTACATCTACGATATTCTGTCGAAGGCCTTCAGGTCCCTCTGACCTGCATATAGGCAATGGCATCCCTGAGCAGTGCCAGGAACAGTACACGTTTAACGATGGCCTTGGACAGCATATTATAATCCATGTTGTTTAAGAAGGAACTGCAGATGCTTGAAAATCGAAGGTACACAAAAAAGCTGGAGAAACTCAGCGGGTGCAGCAGCATCTATGGAGCGAAGGAAAAAGCCAACATTTTGGCCTGAAACGTTGCCCTTTTTAGTAGTTCAGCACTGCTCTCTAGTTGTGGTAGGATGATTCAGTTGCCTGATAACAACCGGGATGAAACTGTCCCTGAATCTGGAGGTGTGTATTTTCACACTTCCATACCTTTTGCCTGATGGGAGAGGGGAGAAGAGGAAGTGGGCAGGGTGTGACTCATCCTGGATTATGCTGCTGGACTTGGCGTGAGGTTTAAATGCAGTCAATACTGTAGAAGGGAGGTTGGTTTGTGTGATGGTCTGGGCTGCGTCCAAAATTTGCAGCAATTTCTTGTGGTCTTGAATTAACCAGTTCCAAGCTTAGTTATCAGGATGCTCCCGAGTTACTCATGAGCTAACCGTGAATGAATGCCTGTTTTAAGTGTCAAATAGAGGAGCTGGACAGCATCTCAGACAGTAAGTATATTCTGATTCAGTATTGAAAGTTATTCAATTTCAGAACTTAAAAAAAACTAGGCGGGATCTTGGCCCCGCACTCGCTGCCATTGTGCAACAAGGAGGCGGTGGCGGCGAAGCAACAGTGTTAAAGAAGACAGCTCCATCCTGCGGCTTTTTAAAGGTAGAATACAGCGCAGCTGCATCTATTGGTATGACCTACAAAGGGAAACTGCGCACCGTCCAGTGCCAAAGCTAGGCTGGGATCATTCTCTGCTCTCATCTCTCTCTTTCTGTGTGTGTATTTGAAGGGGGAAGAGCGGTCTAACTCGCTGGGGTACAAGACCTCTGCCGCCTGCCCCTTGCAGCCATCAACTTGTTTGTTCCTTTGGTGCGCCTCCTCTGCCCTGCTCCCATCCCAGCATTGCCCCAGCTCTCTGCCCCATTCTCTCGGAAATGTCTCTTCCACTGCTGTAACAGGGAGGGGTCCGGCTGGCTGGCTTGGTGGGTGGGTGGGTGAGCAGGGAGGGTGAGTGGGTGCAAACCACCAAATCCATTCTCAAATATCGGGCAGAGCCGTGTAGAACTCACGTTTCTCTCTGCTTCATATACATGGAAATTCCCTCGGTATGGTCACTCAGTGGGCAGGCAGCATCTCTGGAGAGAAGGAATGGGTGATGGGATGACGTTTAAAATTTAAATCATGGGCAAACCATCTTGCCCCAGGCTGCTTTACATTATTTATTGTGTTGAGTTGTTTGTGATTCTGGGACATCTCTGAGGGTCGCCACCTTGAAGTGGAGATATATGCGTGTGTTTTGGATCCTGTAAGCTGGCCTCATGGCAAGAAGGTCGAGGGGGAGGTCCCTGACAAAGCGCAGCCCAAGAAGATGACCTCAGTGGAACAGGCCGAGGATGGTGTTTGACCGTCGGCTGAGAAGGTGGAAGAAGGCTGCAGCAGGGAGAGACGCCCAACTGTTGTGGAGCCCATATCATTGGACCCGGGACTGGCAGTGAATGTTGTCAGGTTAAAGAGGGAATCTCTCACCATATGACAGTCCCTCCATCCCGGGAATTAACCTTGTAAACTTACGCTGCACTCCCTTCCTCAAATTAGAGGACCAAAACTGCACACAATACTCCAGGTGTGGTCTCACAAGGGTCCTGTACAACTGCAGGAGGACCTCCTTGCTTCTATACTCAAATCCTCTTGCTATGAAGGCCAGAATACTCTGTAGAATGTCCACAGAAGGCCAATTAACTGGATATTTTAAAGAGAAAGTTAGATATAGCTCTTGGGGCTAATAGAATCAACGGATATGGGGAGAAAGCAAGAATATGGTACTGATTTTGGATGACCAGCCATCATCATGTTGAATTGTGGTGCTGGCTTGAAGATCTGAATGGCCTACTCCTGCACTTATTTTCTATGTTTCTATGTTTCTACGTTTGTATTTCTATGTTTCTATGTTTCTATGTTTCTATGTTTCCTGTGCTGTTCTGTTCCAGGTTGTATCTTTATGCGTGGATGTCCCTCTGACCTCAAACTATGTTTCTGTCCTGTGTCTATGTCAATGTTTTGGAACCAACAGATACTGATCCTCCCTTCATCATTGCGTGAGAGGGAGAATGTCAGAGCCGGTTTTGCGGTAAAGCCCCAACACCCTTCCTAATTGTCCAATCAAGACATCAAAAGTCAAGATTCAACTGTCAACAGTGTTTATCAAAAGTATCAAAATGGAAAAACAAGTTTCTGACTTGCTGCAGTCTAACCTTTCTGTAAACACAGTATTGAATCGATCACATAATAAACAAAGAAAAAGTTCAATAAAGTTCTCCTTGGTTTCTTCCCATCCTCCTTCTTTCATCTCCGCAACATTGCCAAACTCAGACCTCCTCTCACACCTCCCGCTGCTGAAAGACTCATCCATGCCTTCATCTCCTCCTGACTGGACTATTGCAACTTACTTTTCCTTGGCATCAGCTCCACCTACATGAACCGACTCCAACTGGTCTAGAATGCTGCCGCCCAACTCATCACCCACACCAAATCCTGGCATCACATCACTCCAGTCCTCAAACAACTTCACTGGCTTCCCATCTCCCACCGGATCACCTACAAAATCCTGATCCTCACCTACAAAGCCCTCCACCATCTGGCCCCCCCATATCTCACTGACCTCCTCTCCCCCTACCAACCCTCACGGTCCCTCAGATCCACATCAGCCGGTCTCCTCTCCATCCACAAGTCCAACCTCCGCAGTTTTGGGGACAGAGCCTTCTCCAGGGCAGCTCCCAGGCTCTGGAACTCCCTCCCCCAACTGATCCGCAATTCCGTGTCCCTCACCATCTTCTAGCCCCGCCTCAAGACCCATCTCTTCACCTCTGCCTATCCTTAGCCCCACGTCCCCCTCCCTTTTCATCTGTGCATTAATTGCCTCATATTGTGTTTTGAATTGAATTATGTCTTTACTTTGTGTACTAGTCATGTCTCTACTATTTATTTAATTCCCCTTACATGTTTTTCCTCTACCTGCTAAATCTTTGTAAGGTGTCCTTGAGACTCTTGAAAGGTGCCCATAAATAAAATGTATTGTTATTATTATCATCAGTGTGCCAGGGATTCATAAAGGGGCTTCATGATTCCACAACCTGCATAGTCCCTCTTTAGCTGCTCAATATTCTCTGGGGTCATGAACAGAAAGTCTATCCAAGACCAAGCTCAGCAGTCTGGTCTCGACTGGGTGAACAGTGGCTGACATCTGCCTGCAGTGTTGCTGAAAGCGCCGCACACCTATGCATCTTTGACAGTCTCCATCAGGAGTTTGGAGGTGCTGTCCAGTCTGCTGTCTGCACTGTTGGAATGTCCTGCTGCATCACTGCTGCAGTTGATGCACCGACCGCCCAGCACATCACCAGCAGTGGTGGGAGGTGGTGGAGAACGGGCAGCCGCTCACTATGCACGGGCGAGGGTTGTACACATTGAACAGCCAGAGTGAACAGTTATGGTACATTACATCCACCATGAGCAGATAACTCCCAACCACCTCCCTGACTTCAGTGATGGCAAAGTTCCCTCCCCACAGCAAGATCCCCAGGCCGGAATCGCAGCTGACATTGCCCCCTGACCAAGCCAACAGTCCGTGAGGCCACCATCGCGACCACCATCGCGACACCGAGTGTGGCAGCCCACACTCCTGCAGAAAAGTCATGTCTGCCTTGACCTTGGCCATGTACTGCAAGGCATTGACACATCGCACAGTGCTCTTCACACCTCACACATTTAAAGATACTAGTTGTATCTCCATTGTTCTTTTGGAGAAGTCACACTCCTTTGTCCTGAGTCCTCGTGCTCGCAACTTTGGTGAATTGCAACACCTCATCTGGGCTCAGGTACCAAATGTTTTCTTCCTCAGTGACAGGGGTCTCCTGGTGGTGCTGGGGGAAGAACCCTCCTTGTTTCTTTCTCTATTGGAAGCTCTGGACACTCTGTTTCCCGGAACTGTGTTGCGATGGTGAGTTTACTGCTCCTGGTCTCTGCTACTGCTCTGTGTTTCACAGCTCCCAGTCTCCCAGTGCTGGTGGCTGCTGACCTCCGCAGTGCTCCCAGTCTCCCAGAACCAGGGTGCAAGAGGCATATTTATCCCCTAGCCCCTTTCCAGTTGCTTGGCTGCCATTTCCGTTCCTGACCTCTGCACATTTCATCTTCCTTTGCCTCCGTCGTCAGCTTCTCAAATTTGATTCATCCTCCGACGAAGAGAGGTTGTTGGCATCTCTATGGCAGGAAGCTTATTTGCCATTGTTGTTTTCCTAGTCTATGCTTTACTGTTTGGATAGTCGTTTCACTACCGTCTGCCATGCACCTTGTTCTTTCCATCCAGGAGAGGGGTCTGTGGATCCCAGTGAAGATCATTCAGTACTAGTTGACCTGATCCATGTCATGTTTTATTGCATACCAGAGCTGCCAAAGTGTGGGTGAAGGAGAGTGAAGCCGTCACTGGAGCTGACTGCAAGACCAACATAGTCTGTGAATGTAGCATTGTTTCCCATGTGGAATATTCCATCATTTCTGTTGCTCCCAGTACTGGACTTCATTGTGAAATGCATGTTGGAAGATTGGGAAGTGGTAAGTTGTGTGGAAAACCAGTGTTTAACTGTGTTAGACATGCATATATAGGGTAGGATGAAGTATTTTACCCATGGTGGAAATGTCCAATACCAGAAGGCAAAGATTTAAGATGAGAGGGGGTAAGTTTAAAGGAGATGTGTGGGGCAAGTTATTTTACACACTCTATGGTGGTACATGGAATTTGCAGCCAAGCAATTGGTAGAAATAGATACAACAGCAATGTTTAAAAGATATTTAGATGTGAAGTGGCAGGAGGTGCAGAGATGTGGATCATGGGAGATGCCATTAGTTTATCTTGGCAGCATGCTCGGCAAATACATTGTAGCCTGTAGGTAGGCACAAAATACTAGAGTAATTCAGCAGGTGAGGCAACATCTCTGGAGAAAAGGAATGGGCGATGTTTCGGGTCAAGACCCTTCTTCAGACTAATGTCAGGGGAGGGGGAGGAACAAATATAGAATGTAGGCGGAGATAGTAAGACTAGTGGGAGAACTGGGAAGGGGAAGGGGATGGAGAGAGAAAGCAAAGGGTATTTTCATACGGCTGTGGTGTAAACTACCCAAGCGAAATATGAGGTGCTGTTTCTCCAATTTGCGCTGGGCCTTACTGTGACAATGGAGGAGGCCCAGGACAGAAAAAGTCAGATTGGGAATGGGAGGGGGAGTTGAAGTGCTGGGCCATTGGGAGATCAGGAACGTTATGATAGACTGAGCTGAGGTGTTCAGTGAAATGATCGCCGAGCCTGCGCTTGGTTTCGCCGATGTAGAGAAGGTGATACCTGGAAGTAAAGGGACAGTACATGGGGCGGGGAAAGTACATGGGGAGGGGGTGGTTTAGGTGGGAAGGTACAAGATGACTAGGGGGTTTCAGAGGGAATGGTCTCTGTGGAAGTCATAAACAGGTGGAGATGTGAAGATGTGGCCAGTAGTGGGATCCCGTTGGAGGTGGTGAAAATGTTGGAGGATTATATGCTGTATGCGACGGCTGATGGGGTAAAAGGTGAGGACAAGGGGGGACTGTGTTATTGTAATGAATGGGGGGGAGGGGGAGTAAGAGCAGAGCTGCGGGATATCGAGGAGACCGTAGTGAGTGTCTCATCCATAGTGGAAGAAGGGAACCCCCATTCTCTAAAAAACGAGGGCATATCCGATGCCTTAGTATGGAACACTTCATCCCAGGTGCAGATGAGGCGTAAACGGAGGAATTGGGAGTAGGGGATAGAATCTTTACAGGAAGCAGGGTGGGAACAAGTGTAGTCAAGGTAGTCAGTAGGTTTGTAGTAGATGTTGGTCAATAGTCTGTTTCCTGTGATGGTGAGGCGGTGAGATCTAGAAACGGTATGGAGATGTCGGAGATGGTGAATGTGAGTGCAGGTTGGAAATTATTGGTGAAGTTGATGAAGTTGTGGGCTGCAGGGCCTATTCCTGTGCTGTTCTGTTCCAATGAAAAGAGACACAAAATGCTAGAGTAACTCAATGGAACAGGCAGCATCTCTGGACAGAAGGAATGGATGATGTTTCACATCAAGACCCTTTATCAGACTCCAGTCAGAGATGCTGCCAGTCACTGTTCTTCAGTGGAGACCACATCTGCAGTTCCAGGTTCTGTGTGTGTGAGCATTCTGATGGCTTCAGACATAATTTCTGTCTTAATCCAGTGTCATGTTTTTGGAACTAATTGATGTGACACTGACTACCTGCCTTGTTAATGTTGCAACAGAGAATGTCAACGAGCCGGTTTTATGATAAAGTTCACCCATCCCTGATGTGACACACGGCTCAGTACTCCACCCAGCCTAACATACCCACAGCCATGGCTGAAAAACAAAGCTCCTGTTACAGACATTCTGCATGTGGTCCTGGGAACAATGACATTAATGGGGAGCTTATCCCCTCTCATTCAGTGGAAACAACTTCCCCATGAACATAATCAAGACATCAAGAGTCAAGATTGTTTACTTGTCATATAACTGAAACGGAACAACAAAATTCTGACTTGCAGCAGCATAGCTTTTCTGTAAACACAGTGTGAAGGTTTTTGTCGGAGGCAAGGCTCTGTTGTGACTAGCACAAGAAGACATGTTCACCACCGAGTTAAAGAGCATCTTTATTCAGCAATCACTGCTTTTTATAATTAAAGGTCACCTGGCCTCAGTCTTGAGGCTCAGGCACGAGTTTCCACTTTAGATTACACAATCTAATTACTTGGCCTCCATCATGAGGATCAGGCATGAGTTTCACAAGCTTCTACTTTAGATTACATATATATTTATATTACATATATTACATTTCGTGCCCAGACATCACACACAGTATTGAATAGATCACATAATAAACAAAGAAAAAAGTTCAAGAAATAAAAACCCCAATATTTGTACAAAACAAAATCCCAAAGTCCCTCGGGCAGTTCACAATTCAAAGTTTACTTGGTGCTTTTGATATTCAATAGCCTGATGGCTGTTGGGAGGAAGCTGTTCCTGTACTTGGAGGTCATGGTTTTCTGACTCCTTCTTACTGATAGCAGGAGTGAAATGAGAGCATGGCCAGGGATCCTTGATGTTGTTGGCTGACTTTTTAAAGCAGCGCCCCCTGTAGATTCCTTCGATGGCGGGGAGGTCAGTACCCGTGATGCACCGGGCAGTGTTCACCACTTTGTGTAATCTCCTTCATTCCTGGTTCGAGTTGCCACGAAACAGGCTGTGATGCAACGGAAATATGCTCCCTACTGCATACTAGTAGAATTTCAAGAGAGAATTTGTCAGTGTGCAGAATCTCCTCAATCTTCTAAGGAAGAAGAGATGTTGATGGACTTTCTATATGATTGTATCAATGTGATATGTTCAGGACAGAACATCAGAGATATGCATGCCTAAAAAGATTAAGTTGTTGACTCTCTCCACCACTGTCACGTTGATGAAAACAGATTTGTAGAGCCTTGGCCATCCTCTTCTGAAGACAACAATTAGCTCCTTGGTCTTACTGACATTGAGGGCAAGTTTGTTGGTCTGGTACCATTCAAACAGACGATCGATCTCTCTCCTATACTCTGACTAATCATTACCTGTAATTCGTCCAACAACAGTGGTGTCACCGGTAAATTTAAAGATGGAGTTAGAACTATGTCCATCTACAGAGTGTTTAAGAAGGAACTGCAGATGCTGGAAATTCAAAGGTACGCAAAAATGCTGGAGAAACTCAGCGGATGCAGCAGTAATCTACTTTATCTCCTTTTTCGAGCGGTTATTCTCGAGCGGTTTTTTCGAGTGGTTATTTTCAGCACTTCCAGATCTGAACACATACTCTCTTTTACTCAGTGGTGATTTTAATTGTTGGTTAGATTCTCTTTCAGACCGATCCTCTACTAACCCCAATACAGTAAGTAAATCAGCTTGTTTCATCCAAGCCTTTCTCTCCCATTACGGTGTCTGCGATGTGTGGTGCTCTTTACACCCACAAGATAAGGAATACTAATTTTTCTCACATGTCCATTATACCTATTCTAGAATTGACTATTTCATTCTTAATAACCAACTTGTACCCCTGGTTCATTCCTGTGACTATGAGAGTATTGTCATTTCTGACCATGCCCCTATTGCTCTGGCCTTGTCCCTTCCAGATCTTCCTCAAAAGAGTTGGCAGTGGCGATTCAATTGAACTTTGCTCTCAAATGATAAGTTTGTAGAGTTTATGGAAAGAGAGATGGCCTTTTTTCTTTCCACAAATATATCCCCTGAAATCTCTAGCCTAATCGGATGGGATGCCCTTAAGGCTTACCTTAGGGGGCAGTTCATATCTTACACTGCTCAAATGAAGCGGAAATCCAATAAAGAGCGTTTAGATCTGGCTCATCAAATTGGAGAAATTGACAAGCAATATGCGCAAACTCAAAATCCAACTCTTTATAAAAGACGATTGGAACTGAAAACCAAATTTGACCTATTCACTATTGAACACATACCTTTAAAAAATAAAGCCATGTTTTATACATATGGAGATAAATCTGAAAAATTACTTGCAAATCAAGTTAAAGGTGCTAAAGCGAGACAGAATATTTCTAATATTCGCATGCTTAATGGCCAGTTCACTTCGGATCACGTGCAAATTAATGGCGCTTTCAGAGACTTTTATTCCCAGCTTTATACTTCAGAATCTCAACCGGATCATAAGGTAATGCATAACTTTCTGAGCAGTCTAAATATTCCCAAACTCTCATTAGATTTTAGGGAAAGATTGGATGAACCCACATCACAGGCAGAAATAGCTTCAGCCATTTCCTCAATGCAATCAGGCAAATGTCCGGGCCCTGACAGCTTCCCGGCAGAGTTTTTTTTAAAGTTCTCTCTACTCCTCTCCCTACAGTTGTGTTCCATTCTATCTGAATCCTACAGACAAGCTTCTCTCCCTCCATCTTTTGCTGAAGCCTGTATTACTCTCATCGCCAAACAAGGTAAAGATCCAACCGAACGCGCCTCCTACAGACCCGTCTCCCTTCTAAACACGGATGTTAAAATTTTAGCTAAGGTTCTAGCTCGTAGACTAGAGAATGTCCTCCCTACTGAGGACCAAACCGGCTTTGTTAAGAGCAGACATTCCTTCTTTAACATACGTCGATTATTAGATATTGTCTACTCTGGTTCTGAGGATGTCCCTGAGTGTGTCGTATCTATTGATGCAGAAAAAGCATTTGACCGCATTGAGTGGGTCTATATATGGGCTGTTCTGGGCAAATTTGATTTTGGAACAAACTTTATTTCATGGAACAGGTTACTATACTCTCATCCCACAGCCTCAGTTCGGACTAATTCCCAGTTGTCCAAGCCATTCGACTTGCATCGTGGAACCAGCCGGGGTGTCCTCTGAGCCCCATGCTTTTTGACTTGGCCATCGAACCACTTGCCACGGCCTTTCACAGCTGTGAGGACATAGCCGGTATTTGGAGCGGCAGTACACAGCGTAAGGTCTCACTATATGCTGACGACCTTTTGCTTTTTGTCTCAAACCCAGGCACCTCTCTGCATTCTGCTATGTCACTGCTCAATAATTTTGGTCAATTTTCAGGATATAAGATAAATCTTGGAAAAAGTGAACTGTTTCCTATTAACTGTGAAGTGCAATCCTCGGATCTTACCAACTTACCATTCAAAATTGAAAAAAACAAGCTCTCATACTTGGGCATTTCAGTTACGAGTAAATACAAGGATCTTTTCAAAGAGAATTTTATTATTCTGTTAAAACAGATCAATCAGACGCTAACACAGTGGTCACTCCTTTCAATGTCACTTGTCGGCCGGATAAATTCAATCAAAATGATCATTTACCAAAATCTTTGTACCTTTTTCAGGCCTTACCAGTTTTTATCGCCAGGTCCTTCTTTGACCATCTTGAGTCAGTTATTTCCTCCTATATATGGAGAGGTAAGTGGCCTCGTCTTAATAAGGCCCACCTTCAAAAAACCAAGTGTTTAAGAAGGAACTGCAGATGCTGGAAAATAGAAGGCACACAAAAATGTTGGAGAAACTCAGCGGGTGCAGCAGCATCTATGGAGCGAAGGAAATAGGCAACGTTTCGGGCCGAAACCCTCCTTCAGACTGATGGGGGGGTGGGGGGGGGGGGGGGGGGGGGAGGAGAAGAAAGGAAAAAGGAGGAGGAGGAGCCCGAGGGCTGAGGGTTGAGAGGAGACAGCCCAAGGGCTGAGGAAGGAGAGGAGACAGCAAGGGTTAACAAAATTGGGAGAATTCAATGTTCATGCCGCTAGGGTGCAGACTCCCCAAGCGGAATATGAGGTGCTGTTCCTCCAATTTCCGGTGTTGCTCGCTCTGGCCATGGAGGAGATCCAGAACAGAGAGGTCGGATACGGAATGGGAGAGGGAGTTGAAGTGCTGAGCCACCGGGAGGTCAGGTTGGTTATTGCGGAACGAGCGGAGGTGTTCGGCGAAACGATCGCCAAGCCTCCGCTTGATCTCACCGATGTAGATCAGCTGACATCTAGAGCAGCAGATGCAATAGATGAGGTTGGAGGAGATGCAGGTAAACCTCTGTCGCACATGGAACGATTGCTTGGGTCCTTGAATGGAGTCGAGGGGGGAGATAAAGGGACAAGTGTTGCATCTCTTGCGGTTGCAAGGGAAAGTTCCAAGGGAGGGGTTGGTACGGGATGGAAGGGAAGAATTGAGAAGGGAGTTATGGAGGGAGAGGTCTTTGTGGAAGGCAGACATGGGGAGAGATGGGAAGATGTGGCGAGTGGTGAGGTCACGTTGGAGGTGGCGAAACTGATGGAGGATTACTTGTTGTATGTGACGGCTGGTGGGGTGAAAGGTGAGGACTAGGGGGACTCTGCCCTTGTTGCAAGTGGGGGGATGGGGATGGGGAGGGGGAGAGAGAGCAGTGTTGCAGGGTATGGAAGAAACCCTGGTGCGAGCCTCATCTATGGTGGAGGAGGGGAACACAATACACAATACACAATACACAATACAATTTATTTGTCATTTGGACCCCGTTGAGGTCCAAATGACAAATACCCGAGACACAACACAATTTACACAAACATCCATCACATCGCTGTGATGGAAGGCAAAAAAACTTCTCTCTCCACTGCACTCCCCCCCCGATGTCAGAGTCAAAGTCAAAGCCCCCGGCTGGTGATGGTGATTTTCCCGCGGTCATTAAAGCCACGCCGGGTGATGCAAGGTCGCGCACCGGGTCCTCTTCCCTGAAGAATGAGGACATTTCAGATACCGTGGTGTGGAATACCTCATCCTGGGAGCAGATGCGGCGTAGACGGAGGAATTGGGAGTAGGGGATGGAGTCCTTACAGGAAGCAGGGTGGAAGGAAGTGTAGTCCAGATAGCCATGGGAGTCAGTGGGTTTATTTGTCTACCTTCGATTTTCCAGCATCTGCAGTTCCTTCTTAAAAATGGTTTTCTCACCTTTCGTTTTTCGTGGGAACCTGAAGATAGGTCGGGTCGGTTACATTGGCATTGAGCAAATTATAGCGGAGCAGTACAGAGAACAGGACACTGCCACGACAGAAGCTGGTTACGGGAATGTCGCTGAAGATTACCCATCAGCTACTACGGCTTTTTCACGGAGTTGTCCATCTTGCTACACTCTAACATCTTTGTGTGTGACTTCAGTTGGAGGTACACCAACAGGATTGGTGTCTCACCACGGCAGTGGAAATATAATAATCCAGCCAGTGGTGAGAACAGGATAAGCAAAGGTAAACAGCTCCCACTTGTGTTGTAAGCCGGTAACGCCCTCGGTGAGCTGTGCGGAAACTTGAGGACAAACTGATCAGTCAGATACTTATGTCAGAGCGACACCTGGAGCCGCTTTGTTCTTCATCAACTCTGAGGAGGAGACACCTTCTCCCAGTGGTCGCTCCATCATTATGTTGAGGCTTGCCAGGGGTGGTGGCGGAAACACCACATAAATAGTCCCCCTGGTAGGCACTGAGTCTTTTTTTTAAATCAAATTGAACTTCATCCAGAATAAAACATGCATACAAAACAAGAACTTTGCTAAAGTTCTTGTGACATTCTCAGTCTATACATACATTCATTTGTGCAATATCGTAGTTTCACAAATATTTTACCCAGCACCCTTGCCATTCATGTGGCCCTCTGGGGAAATATCCTTTCCTACATTTGAGGGGCATCTCCACTACACCCTGCCCCCCAATGAGCAGCAGCTGTAGGACCCTAGACTGTGGTCCACCCCCACAGAGCCTTGCAGTTGGCTACCAGGCTTCGATACTCACTGTGTCAATCTCCAACAAGCCGGCCTCACCTCAGGTGGGTCCATTACCCTGGGCACAAGCTGCTGCAATTTATATTCTGCTGAACCCAGTCACAGGCAATCGCAGGAAGGAACTGTGGAGGTGGAGCAAACTCTGCTGCCATCCAATACTCAAGTCCGTGATGGTCAGAGAGGGAGAGGCACACACTCATGTATTGGATTCTTGCCATGTGGTTGTGGTCAGGACCTCTGACAGCTGATTCCTGGAATACATGCTAAACGTAGGGTTACTGCCTGGACTCACCCCTGGGAAAGTGTCCAATCAGGGAATGAGTGGGTACAACTCAGACTCGGAGCCATATAGCACAGGAACAGGCATTTAGACTCAACTTGTCTATGCCGACCAAAATGCCCCATCTACATTAGTCCCAGTTGACCAGATTTGGCACATATCCCACTGAATCTTTCTTATTCATGTTCCTGGCCAAAGTCCCACTCAATGCTGTGTGGAAAGAGTTGCCCATTAGGTTCTCTTAAATCCTTCCTCTCTCAACTAAAACACATGATTCTTGATTACACTACGCTGGCTAAAAGACTCTGTGCATTCTCCTTACACATTCCCCTCGTGATTTTATACACCTCTATAAAATCACCCTTCAATCTCCTATGCAGGACAAACTCTGGTGAATGATGGGTGGATTCAGGCGAGGAGAGGTTTCTGTTAGGCAGGTGGTTGGTCATGGGCCAAAGATGGAAGACAAAAGGCGTGAGCTATGGATAGAAGCTGCAAATTTTATACTTAATGCCCCGATTAATGCAGGCAAGCATTCCATATGCCTCTTTACCACTCTATTTGCTTGTTTTGGCACTTTCAGGAGCAATGGATTTGTTTCTCAAGATCCCTCCGTAGATCAACGCTGTTAAGGGTCTTTCTTTTAACTGTATAGTTTCCGCTTACATCCAACCTCACTAAGTACAACACCTCACCTTTGCTGGGATTAGAAAACGTCTGCCATTTCCCCGGCCATTTCTATAGCTGATTTATATCCCACTGTGTAGTTTGACAGCCTGCCTCACAGTCCGCAACTACACCAATTTTTTAGCCATCTTCAGACTTACTGTCGACGCATCTGCTTTTATGTCCATGTCATTTGTATACATCATAAACAACCGAGGTCCCAAATGCAAAGAACACCTTTAGTATCTCGCCTACATTCTCTGACCAATCACAAATTCCCTTCTTTATCCTAGATCATCTTGGAAGGTGGGTAAATCCCTGGCGGCTGGTCAAGTGCATCGTGGGACATTGTGGGAAGTGAGGGGAGATTTTACAGGGGTCCCGGCAGAGAGACACGATCATCTTCAGCCACAGGGGACAGAGCAGAGACTGGGGGGGGGGGGGGGGGGGGGGGGGGGGGGGGGGGGGATAAAGTTGTGACTTTACTTCAGAAGGCTGTAAAGACACAGACCACGACCCCGCGTCACTGCCTATGTCACCACGCACCATGCGCGCATAAGTGGATCAGGCCTTTAACCCGTGGTAGAGTCATGAGGATGTTGAGCCTCAACTGTTTACATTCCACATTAATGACGGATGAAGCGACTGAGTGAACCGTAGACAGATTTACTGGTGAACAAAGACCGGTGGATGAACAAGTTGTTAAGGAGGGCACAAGGAGCCTGGAAATGGATATGGACAGGTTAGCTGAGTGGACACTAGCCGTATACACCGATTAGGGCTGGATCTCATTATCATTAGGGTTATTGGCAAGGTTTCAGGCCACTTTAAACCTGTCTCATGATATAATTTAGTCTAGAGTATTCCGTTTTGTCTTTCAACTGCCCCTGATGATTGTGGGTGATATGAAGCAGAATAAATGTTGTTGCATTGGAGTCCTTTCATTTGTCCCTTTACAAGTAAACCAGTAAAGTGGGTCCATTGCCACTTGATATAACCTCTGCAATGCCAAATCTCGGTATTACTTCTTTCAGTAGCACCTTGGCTACTGTTGTGGCATCACTGCGGCGAGTGGGAAAGGTTTTTACGCATCTGGAAAACAAGGAAATCTACATTTAACAACACATACTTATAACTCATACATTCAGGCATTTGTATAAATGTATTTGCATATAAACAAAAGGTCCCTGTGGTTGGGGTTGTGAAGCAGGCTGTACATTGGGAGATTTTCTCTTGTTATACTTTTGACATGTCATACATTTAGCAGTATCTTTATCAGTAAAAGAAGCAAAACTAATACTTTCCTCCTTTTGCAGCATGAGTAAAATGATGACACACATGTGCCAACCAGGGTAGGAGTTGCTTAGGGGCAACTGTGCGGCCGTCACAGACCTAATGATCAATAGGCAATGAAAACCATTTGGCATTGATCCACAATTGGTGGTCAGAAACATCGGCAGCAGCTTGTATCTCTATTATTTCATTAATAGAGGGCCCTGGGAATTACAATTTTGCAGACATAGGTGTTACTGTTTTATTTCTGAGAGTGGGGTGGCTGCTGCTCGGGGTGCTGCCTCAATTCGGGCATTGCTGAAGGAGATATCATCCATCGTGTATGCGGAACATTTCACTACTGGTTCACCCAGTAAGGTGATACACCATGGAAAACTGCTTCAATTGGCGGGTTAAATCGGGCGAGAGTAGCCGCCGAGTCTCAGTCTGGTGCCAACTCTCTTCCGGCAGATTTGGCGGAAGAAATCAGCTGGACAGTTCTACGGCCAGGAAGGCGGCTCAGCAGCGTACTGTGGAGTGCAAGGGGCGCGTCAAAGCACAAAAGAAGACATGGTCATCCACTGCAGCTAAGGGAATTTCCAACCGTAATGACTAACGTGCCAATGGAATCCAGATCCTGCGGTCGAGAGGGTGGGGTTGTTCATGTCCAACCGTCTCACCACTGGAACACTGCAATCCCCAAAGCACCTAGGTGTGGTCCTGGATCGCACGTTATCATATCGCCAACATGTTGAGAACACCAAGGCAAACAGCTCATTTGGACATGACCCAACAACAATCCGCACTGCAACCCTAATACTGTTTCTCAGCGGCAGAATATGTAAGCACCGCCTGGAACCGCTCTAAACATGCATGCAAGGTGGACTCTGCATTGAACACTGCCTGCAGGAAAACCACAGGATGCCTAACGCCGACAAAGGTTGAACATCTGTGCGAGCTGGCTGGCATCCTAGCCCTGCTCCTACAGATGTCTCAACCTTCTCCCTCTCTACCATGGTCGTCAGTGGCTGCCGATATCTTCGACTGGCATGGGAAGCACTATCTCGTGTTAGTGTACTCATACTCGAACTGGTTTGAAATTGACTTCCTGCCAACCACCTCCTCAGAGATAGTCGTTCAGAAGTGCCGACAACACTTCTCTGTACATGGCATTCCAGCTCGTCTCCAGACTCATAACGGGACCCAATTCACCAGCCAAAAGTTCAACCTCTTTGCCAACCGATGGAACTTTCAACATGTCACCAGCACCCCAGAATATCCACAGACCGAATGCGTCTACCCAACATCAGTTCCTGAATAATGCGAAATTCATTCAGTTCCTCCATCACCCTAGATCCTCTGTCCCCTATTACATCTGGGAGATTGTTTGTGTTTTCCTCAATGAAGACAGAACCAAAGTACCTGTTCAACTCATCTGCAATTTCCTTGTTCTCCATAATAAATTCACCAGTTTCTGTCTTCAAGGGACCCACATTTGTCTTAACTAATCTTTTCCTTTTCACATACCTAAAGAAGCTTTTATCATCTGTAGATTAACCCTTATTAGCCCTTATTAATCCATGCCCTTTATAACCTTCACTACACAAATGTGCATGCCATCCTTTTAAGATGATTACGGTAATCACACAAAGACACACTCTCTCCCCCTCTCTCTCGGGACCAGCTGATAAGCGAGACGCATGCAACCGACTGTTGACAATGCTCGTATACTTGATGTAATAAAGTTGGACTCTATTATGATTGTGTTTTATTCAATGAGCCACCAATAAACATGGTGTCAGAAGTGGCGTGCGAACCCACCAGTTTGTCGGTCTTCCCTCCCTCTCTGCGATTGCTGCTCCAGTGATTCGTCTGCCGGTGGCAGTGCCATCCCTGCCTTCCCCGGTGCCCCAATCTCCACTGGTGTCTTCTCCTCTATGTTCCCCCGACGTGGAACTTGCTTCCCCAGCGAAGGAGGAGGTATCTGCCGGAGGTTATTGTAGATGGTTTATGCATGCAACCTATAATGTAGCTACCTCAATACCACTAACCACGCCCAGTCATCTCAGTATAACTGTGATATCTTCCCCTTGCTCCTCCCTTGGTTCCAGTACGCCTGAAGACTAGATGCAGTCAGTACTGGGATGTGTTTGACATGTGCCTTTATTAAAGACTCAGTAAAGTTACAGTGTGTCAGACTTAACTCCTTTACATGGTGTCAGTAAGTTAAACGCGCGCCTCCTGTTTATCGGGTTTTATTTGCTCCTAGTTTTACTAGTGTTTAATTCCCCATTTACCATGGCATTCTCGTGCTGCAAGCCCTCTCCCCTTGTCTTTGACGCTGACATTGTGGAGCGATGGGCTACTTTCATGATGTACTATAACCACTTCATCAACATCGTGCACCGAAACGACCCTGATGCGGTCAAAGCCTCACTACTGCTGAACCTTGCCGGTCCCGATGCTATGCAGCGTGCTCAGGCTTTCACTTACAATCCAGCGGTCCTGGATGACAACGACTAGGTCATTGAGCCGGCGGAATCTGCCAACGACCCGGTATGTCTCTTACGCAAGTTTGCGGAGATTTGTGACTTGCCCTCCAACCGAATAATGGAGCGGTCTAGATTCTTTCCAAGGAAACAGCAGCCTGATGAACCTGTTGAATGTTTTATCGCTGACCTGCGCTACCTTGCTCAGCGGTGCCGTTTCGAGAACATGCGTGATCAGCTCACCAGAGATATTTTGGTCACCGGCATGCTGGATCAGAAGCTATGAGCAGAGCTGCTGAGAAGACCGGATCTAACCCTGACTGAGGCTATGCATGCATGTCGTATAGCTGAGGTGGTTGCCCCGCTACATGGGCAGAGGGGATCTGATAATTGGGCTATTAATCTGACTGGTGTTGCTATGCCCCGTCGCAAGCAAGACAACGTTCGCCCTGCACCGCGGCAGACCTATGCCGCTCGGGTCCCGCTTGTCAAGAAGTGCCCCAACTGCAACTATGTCCACTCAATGCAGTCGCAGCGCCCAGCATTTGGGAAAGCTTGTAATTTCTGTAAGAAGATGAACCATTTCTCAACAGCCTGTCGCTCCCGTGGGAACGTTCCTCCAGCTCCCAGACAAGTTTTAAACAACCTTCAACAAGTTGATGACGACTTCGCCTCACAGTCTTCTGTCGACACTGCCCTCGACTCTGAACCCAGTATTGCCAGTGTTTATTCTCTCCTTCATAATCAATCTTGCCTCCTCGATTCTTCTGTGCTTGTAACTGTCAACAACAAGTCCTTCACTGCTATGTGAATGTTATGTCAACATCCCTGTTCAGGAAGATAAGGAATAATGAGCTGTTAACTGCTGATCGCTCCATATTGCGTGCTTATGGGGGAGAGGAGCTAAAACGTGTGGGGAGAGCCACCTTCCACTGCGTGCTGAAGAAATCTTCGCGTGACCTGTCATTTTTCATTCTTGACTGTGACTGTGTGACTCAGTTGAGCAATCAGGCGTGTCAGGATCTCGGCCTGGTGTCCTTTGACCGTACTATCCATGAAGTGCGGGTGATGCTGAATCCACTCTCCGAGTACCCTGACCTATTCGATGATGATCTGGGTAAGCTGCCCCTTGTATACAAGATCGCAACTGACCCGTCGGTTGTACCAGTGGCCCGTGCTCCTCACAGGGTGTCGTTTGCCATGAAGGGCAAGGTCAAAGCCATGCTGAAGAATATGGTTGACATGGGAGTGCTTGCAGCTGTCAGCGAACCCACCGAGTGGGTCTCCACCATGGTCGCCACCATGAAGAAGGGTAAGAGCGAGATACGGGTGTGCATCAACCCCAAAGACTTAAATCTTGCAATAAGACGTCCTCACTACCCTATGAGGACTGTAGAAGATGTTGCTGCCCAGGTCGGTCAGGCCACAGCGTTCTCTGTCCTTGATTCCAGGAGCTCATTCTGGCAAATACCTCTAGACAAACACTCCTCAGACTTGACAACTTTTGGCACCCCCTTCGGAAGATTCAAATTTTTGCGGATGCCATTCGGCATCAACTCTGCCAACGAAGTGTTTCAACGCTCCATGGAGCAACTGTTTGCTGGCCTGCCTGTGCCATTATCGTGGATGACATCCTGGTTTATGGGAAAGATGCTGCTGAGCACGACCACTACCTCCGACGGATTCTAGACCACGCTCGCCAGATCAACTTAAAACTTAACCCATCAAAGTGCAAGTTCCGTGTGTTGGCCACATCTTCACAGCCCACGGGCTGAAACCTGATCCACTGAAGACCAATGCTATCACCGAGCTGCCTGCCCCGACCGACGTGCCCAGCCTGCAGCGTTTCCTGGGCATGGTCAATTACTTGGGAAAGTTCATCCCCGACCTCAGCGAGTTGAGCGCACCCCTGAGGCAACTGACGAAAAAAGACATTGCCTGGTCCTGGTTTCCCCAACACCAGCAGGCTTTCGACCTTCTCAAAACAAAGCTGATTAGCACACCGACTCTCAAGTTTTTTGATCTGCAACGTCCTATTGTAGTTACGTGTGATGCTTTCCGCTTCGGACTCGGTGCTGCCTGCCTGCAACTCCATGATGACGGCTCGCTGCAGCCCATTTCTTATGCCTCGCGTACCATGACAGACACTGAGCAGCGCTATGCACAAATCGAGAAGGAGCTTCTTGCGGTTGTATTCACCTGCTCCAAGTTCAAAGACTTCCTTTTCGGTACCAGGTTCACCATCGAGACGGATCATCAACCCTTGGTGACCATCCTCAATAAGCCTATCCACATCGCTCCAGCTAGACTCCAGCGCATGATGTTACAGCTCCAGCGGTTCGACTTTCTGATCGTGTACAAGAGGGGCAGGAGATGCATGTGGCCGACGCACTGTCCCGGGCCTCCCGCTCCCCCTGTAACAGGCACCCCTATGAGCAGGAGGATCTACAGATACTCAATGTCAACTTTGTTCCCTCTAAACAGCTGCAGTGCCTGGTTGAGCACACTGCCAACAACCCCGACCTGTAACAGCTCGCAGCTGTCATCCAGCGGGGGTGGCCCAGCAGACGCACCTCATTGGCCTGCGGGCGCCCACCCTTTTTTTCTGGTCCGCGACGAGCTTGTGTTCCGGGTCGGCATCATCATCAAGGGTCACAAGGTGGTCGTCCCTGCCTCAATATACAACTTGGACTACAACGCTGCCCACATGAGGCATCCCGGAGCCGATGCCACCATCTCTCATGCCCAGGAACAATACTATTGGCCAGGCATGGCCAAGTACATTAAAGCCCGAGCAGCCTCCTGTCCTGATTGCAACACTCTTACTCCACATCAGCAGTGCCAGCCACTTCTGCAGCAGCTTGCACCTGCCATGCCCTGGACCTCGCTGGCTGCTGACATATTCGAATGGCGAGGCAAGCACTACCTGCTATTGGTTGATTCATACTCCAACTGGTTCGAAGTGGACCTTCTCTCTGCTATCACCTCTGAAATGGTTATCAACAAGCTGCGCAGACATTTTGCTACCTTTGGGTCCCCGGTCCGCTTGCAGACTGACAACGGCCACCAGTTCACCAGTGCAGAATTCCAGGCTTTCACTGTGAAGTGGAACTTCACTCACTATACCAGCAGCCCCGAATACTCGCAGAGCAACGGCCTGTCTGCAGTGCTAAGAATTTGCTCAAGCAGTCTCGTCTCTCTAATGGTGACTTCTACCTGGGTCTACTAAACCTTCGCAACATCTCATGGGACCCTACCATACAATCCCCTGCCCAGCGTCTGATGTCCCGCATGCTTCGCCCACCGATGCCGATCGCCCAACAATCCCTGGTGCAAAAGGTCCTCCAGCCTGCCGCCGTCCAGCAATGGATTGTTCACAAGCATGAGGTTCAGCGCCGCTCACACGACAAGTCCTGCCGCCCGCTCTCACCACTCCTGCCTGGCCAGGTCGTCCGCATGCAGACAGCCACCGGATTCTCCCGACTCGCAACCGTTGTTGGTGCGGAAAATTCCCCGAGATCTTACCTAGTAGACCTTCATGGAACTGTCCACCGCCGGAGCCGCCAGCACCTGCTGGCCGTTAACGAGCCTCAGCCTCCTGCGGATCCCTACGCTCACCCGTTGCGTTTCGAGCCTGTCATTACTAATTACCCCACAGTTCCCTGCATGCCTCGGTAAGTTCGCTTGCTACGTTCTCCTCCCTCTGCGCTTCCTGGGCCCGGGCAGATGATCTCATCCCTTGCACGCTCTCTCTCTCCTCCTTCTCCCCTGTCACCTGGCTCACCTGTGCCGGTTGGGTCACCTCCCGCTTTCCCGGTTGGGTCTCCGCCGACTTTCTCCTTCCCGGCTGCTACTGCTCCGCCTCCTCTTCTATCCGGTGGGGAGGGTGATGGTGCTATACGCACACGCTCGGGTCGGGTTGTCAAACCTCCTGTCCGCTACGGTGATTTAGTTTAAATTTGCATGTGTTGTATAATCACACTGCCACTGTTATAACTTCCCCTTGCTCCTCCCTTGGTTCCAGTACGCCTGAAGACTAGTTACAGTGTGTCAGACTTAACTCCTTTACAGTGCGCTATCAACATGAAGTTGTGTCACAGATCCGAGCCACAGTGGGATAGGGAAGATATCTCTGATCGGGTGCGGGAGGTGAACTTCATCACCTCCCGGGAAGGTGAATTAACGTGGCTCACTCCACTCCCTCCCCCTCATCACCTGATGCTGACTGATGTCAGCACACAGATCAATGGCAGCTCTCTGTGTATTGGATGGCGACAGAGTTTGTTCCACCCCCTCAGGTCCATCCTGCGATTGGCAGTGACTGGGTTCAGCAGAATATAAATTGCAGCATCTTGTGCCCAGGGTATTGGAACCCCCCCTGAGGTGAAACCGACTTGTTGGAGACAGACACAGTGAGTACCAGAGGGACTGTTTGTGTGTTGCTGACACACGGAACTGGCTGCTGGTTCTCTGTTTCAATGGATCGACAAGTGAAATGAAAAGAATTGGGAATTCTTTGTTTTAACAGGTTAGAGTCAGGATGAAGCCCTTTGCAACAATTGTGCTTGTGATGTGCATTTACCTGTCAGGATCTGACAGTGCAGGTTTGTATGAGATTTACGTGTAGGTTTGGAGAGTGTGTGTCTGTACTGACCATGATGTCAGTCTGAACTAATCCCATCTCCCTGCACATGGTCTGCATCCCTCTATTCCTCGATGTGCATGTGTTTGTCTGAATGCCCCTTAAACACTGCTATTGTATCTGTTTCTACCACCACCCCTGGCAGTTTGTTCCAGGCATCCACCACTGTGGAAACAGGAACTTGCCTTCCACATCTCCTTTTAACTTGATCCCTCTCACTATCAATCAGTGCCCTCTGCTACTTGTAATTTCCACCCTGGGGGGGGGGGGGGGGGGGGGGGGGGGAGACGACTGACTCTGACTATCTACATTAACTATGCTGCCTGTCATTTTGTACTTCTACAGTTTGCCCCTCAACCTCCAACACTCCGAACAAAATAATCCATGTTTGTCCCACCTCTCCTTGTACCTAAGGTGCTCCAATCCAGGTAAACTCTTCAACACTCTCTCCAAACCTGTCTTCAGATGCCACACTGTCTCTCACATAAAAAAAACCCATCCTTTTGCAAATCACTGCTCACTAGCGACCATGTGCTCCATCTCAGATGGCAAAGTTACCATTTCATACTGAGATTTTACGTTGTTACTCTTCAATTTTACAGGATTGTATGGAAAATCAGTGAAATTCCCAACCGAGACAGACAACAGCTTCGTCAGGTCGAATGCGCCTCACTTCGCCAGTTTGACCGCCTTTACTGTCTGTTTCAGGGCAGCCACTGAAACAACACGTCCTTACAGTTTGCTCTCCTACGCAACAAGCTATTCCCACAACGAACTCCTGATTTGGCATGTAAATAAAACAGAACTCGATGTGTTGTTAGGAAGTAATGTAGGTAGGTTTTACGTCCCAGAAATGAATTCTTTACTGAGACACATCTGTGTTAACTGGGAGTCTAAATAGTGAGATAACAGTCTGGGTCAATGGGAGATGCAGTGTACAGAAGATTGGTGGAAAGAGCCGGGTAGTGAGAGGGTCTGGTCAGTTTTTTCTTGGTCAGGAGCAAGACTAAATTTTGACAAGAAACAATCCTTTGTCGGAGAGATAACTGATGTTAATATGTGGGATCGTGTTCTAAAACCCAATGAGATTGAGTTGATCAGTGAGGGGTGTTACAGTGATGGAGGGAACATCATTGACTGGGGATCTACAACATTTACACCAGGAGGGAACGTCATAATTGAAGACAATAATGATTGTACACTTTAAATGTTTTGGCTCCAAAAGGCATTTATATGGCATGAAAATGACCTTGCATTGCAATCTTTGCTCTCTAAACCAGATCAGTAGTAAAAGTAGTGGTGTTGATTCCAGAATAAAGGGCTGCTCACGTCAGGGTAAGGGACAACTCACTGAGTCCTTCCAGTTTCTCATCCCCCTCACTGACAGGGTAATGGCTTCAAACTCAATACACAAGAGTCTCGGCCATTCTCCGTCACACATTGAGAGAGGGATCGGGAGCGGTGATCCATGGTGGATGTCTACATGGATCAGCAGGGTGTAAACCCCAGGGCACTGCCCCACACACTGACCCTTGACTGAAGCACAGGGACTGCTCAGAACAGACAAGTCTGCTCTCTTTAACCAGACTCCCCTCCTCGTCCATTCTGCTGGAGCCCTTCCTCAAACCCCACTGGGAACAGTTGGGCATCCCAGTTAAAAGGTGCAGCAGTACAGAGCAGTGTCCAGGGCATTTGGTGCCATCTCTCTGACACACATATGTAGACAAGAAAGTGTCAGGGGCACGGGGGTGGTGGTGATGGGCAGACACGGACTGTAGGAAAGTTCCTGTGGTGGAGGCTGATCCTGTCTTGATTTAGATTGTGCTGATTGGAATTATTACTGTCTCTCTCTGTATTACCCTCTTGATTTCACATTGTTTGTTACACCAAGGTTTGGAAAGCTCACAATGTGTTCTGTGCTTCCAGTGATTGTGCTTAAACTGTAACATTGCAGTTTCCTCAGCTTAATAAACGAGCATCAAAACAACAAAGATCTTGTCTAAGAAATGACTCTGTGTTTGTGTGTGCGCGTGTGTGTTTGTGTGTGTCTGGTCTACAGTTAACACAGTGCATTCTCAGTGTCCATCAATAAATTGATTCCAGACAGCCCAGTATGGAGCTGATCTGTTGGCAATAAGGTCGCTTTAGGCTGAGAGACGATGAAACAAACAGGGTGAATGTGAATCCGTGGGGAACAGGGGAGAACTTCACTGGCTAGTATCAGTTGTTGTACCATGCTGGCTAATGGAGGCCATTATCACCCAGTAATTGCTGCCCCAAAGTACATTCTAACATCCTGTGGTACCACCATTGCAGAGATCTCCAAATCCACATCCCTGGGTCCACACTGACCAAAATGCTATTGCAACTGGCCTCATAAATCAAGAGAGTGTCTCCTCCAGCAGCCACGTGTTGCAGTGGGCACCTGCTTGGCTGATCACAACTTACAGAACACACATAAAGATGGAGCTCGGCAACGGCTCGGTTTCACCCTGTCCACCACATGCAACATACACTCTGCACTCACAAAGGTCAGACCACTCCCACCTTGAAGAAGGTTGTCAAAAATTGCATCAAGATCTTGATCATTTGGCCAGAGTATTGAGTATATAAGTTGGGAAGTCTTGTTGCAGTTATATAAGGTGTTTGTGAGGCCACATTTCTAGAGTATTGTGTTCATTTCTGTGTATTGTGTAATAGGAAAGATGTTGTCAAGCTGGAAAGCGTGCAGAGAAGATTTACAAGGATGATGCCAGGAGTGGAGGGCCTGATATAGAGGGAGCAGTTGAACAGACTAGGACTCAATTCCTTTCAGCACATGAGAATGAGGGTGATCTTATAGAAGTGTACACAATCATGCGAGGAATAGATTGGGTCGATGCACAGAGTCCCCAGAGTAGGGGAATCGATAACCAGAAGACATAGGTTTAAGGTGGGTGGGTGGTGGGGGTGGGGGGGAGATTTAATGGAAATTTGAGGGTTAACTCTTTTACACAATGGGTGGTGAATATATGGAGTGAGCTGTCGGAGGAAGTAGTTAAAACAAGTAACACAGAAACATAGAAAATAGGTGCAGGATTAGGCCATTCGACCCTTCGAGCCTGCACCGCCATTCAATATGATCATGGCTGATCATCCAACTCGGTATCTCATCCCTGCCTTCTTTCCATACCCCTTGATCCCTTTAGCCACAAGGGCCACATCTAACTCCCTCAACTGCCTTCTGTGGCAGCGAATTCCACAGATTCACCACTCTCTGTGTAAAAAATGATTTTCTCATCTTGGTCCAAAAAGACTTCCCTCTTATCCTTAAACTGTGACCCCTGGTTCTGGACTTCCCCAACTTCGGGAATAATCTTCCTGCATCTAGCCTGTCCAACCCCTTAAGAATTTTGTAAGTTTCTATCAGAACCCCCTCAATCTTCTAAATTCTAGCGAGTACAAGCCGAGTCCATCCAGTGTTTCTTCATATAAAAGTCCTGCCATCCCAGGAATCAGTCTGATGAACCTTCTCTGTACTCCCTCTATGGCAAGAATGTCTTTCCTCAGATTAGGAGACCAAAACTGTATGCAATACTCCAGGTGTGGTCTCACCAAGACCCTGTACAACTGCAGTAGAACCTCCCTGCTCTTATACTCAAATCCTTTTGCTATGAATGCTAACATACCATTTGCTTTCTTCACTGCCTGTTGCACCTGTATGCTGACTTTCAATGACTGGTGTACCATGACACCCAGGTCTCGTTGCATCTCCCCTTTTCCTAATCGTCCACCATTCAGATAATGGACTACTTTCCTGTTTTTGCCACCAAAGTGGATAACCTCACATTTATCCACATTATACTGCATCTGCCATGCATTTTCTCACTCACCCAACCTATTCAAGTCACCTTGCAGCCTCCTAGCATCCTCCTCACAGCTAACACTGCCTCTCAGCTTTGTGTAATCCGCAAACTCGGAGATGTTGCATTCAATTCCCTCATCCAGATAATTAATATATATTGTAAATAGCTGGGGTCCCAGCACTGAGCCTTGCAGTACCCCACTAGTCACTGCCTGCCATTCTGAAAAGGATCCATTTACTCCTACTCTCTGCTTCCTGTCTGCCAGCCAGTTCTCTATCCACATCAATACCTAACCCCCAATACCGTGTGCTTTAAGTTTGCATACTAATCTCTTATGCGGGACCTTGTCGAAAGACTTCTGAAAGTCCAGATATACACATCCACTGGTTCTCCCTTATCCACTCCACTAGTTACATCCTCGAAAAATTCTATAAGATTCATCAGACATGATTTACCTTTCATAAATCCATGCTGACTTTGTCCAATGAATTCACCACTTTCCAAATGTGCTGCTATCCCATCTTTAATAACTGACTCCAGAATTTCCCCCACCACCAATGTTAGACAAACTGGTCTGTAATTCCCCGTTTTCTCTCTCCCTCCCTTTTTAAAAAGTGAGGTTACATTAGCTACCCTCCAGTCCTCAGGAACTACTCCATAATCTAAAGAGTTTTGAAAAATGATCACTAATGCATCCACTATTTCTGCAGCTACTTCCTTAAGTACCTGGGATGCAACTAATCTGGCCCTGGGGATTTATCGGCCTTTAATCCATTCAATTTACCTAACACCACTTCCCGGCTAACCTGGATTTCACTCAGTTCCTCCATCTCATTTAACCCCCGGACCCTTGCTATTTCCGGCAGATTATTTATGTCTTCCTTAGTGAACACAGAACAAAAGTAGTTATTCAAATGGTCTGCCATGTCCTTGTTCCCCATGATCAATTTGCCTGTTTCTGACTGCAAGGAACCTACATTTGTTTTAACTAATCTTTTCCACTTCACATATCTATAAAAACTTTTGCAGTCAGTTTTTATGTTCCCTGCCAGTTTTCTTTCATAATCTATTTTCCCTTCCCTAATTAAGCCTTTTGCCCTCCTCTGCTGGACTCTGAATTTCTCCCAGTTCTCTGGTAGGCTGCATTTTCTGACTAATTTGTACGCTTCATCTTTTGTTTTGATACTATTCCTGATTTCCCTTGATATCCACGGATGCACTACCTTCCCTGGTTTATTTTTTTGACAAACTGGGATGAACAATTGTTTTAGTTCATCCATGCAGTTTTTAAATGCCTTCCATTGCATATCCACCGTCAACCCTTTAATAATCAATTGCCAGTCTATCTTGGCCAATTCACGTCTCATACCATCAAAGTCACCTTTCTTTAAGTTCTTTAAGTACTATTGCAACATTTAAGAAACATTTAGACAGGCACATGGTTAGGATAGGTTTAGAGGGATATGGGCCTAACACAGGTAGGTGGGACTAGTGTTGGTCGGTGTGGGCAAGTTGGGCCGAAGGGTCTTCTTCCATGCTATATTTCTCTGTGAAACAGAAGTGGAATATTATTGGTGTGACTTCAGCTAGAGGTACACCAACAGGATTGGTGTCTCACCACAGCAGTGCCTGAAATATAATAATGCCGTCCCAGAGTTATCAGACTGAGGACAAATATGGGATGTGAAATAACACATGCTATGTTTTTGGCTCCACTGTTGGGAACAGGACCAGCAAGGTAACACAGGGAAAAAGCTCCCTCTAGTGTCGTAAGATGACAATGTTCTCTAAGTGAGCTGAGCGGCAACTTGAAAACAAGCTGATCAGCCAGATACTTGTGAAAGACCAACACGAGGAACTACTTTAGATTCACAGTCACACAGCACTAAAACAGGCCCTTCAGCCAACCTTACACATGTCAACCAAGATCTATGCAAATCCCAACTGGCCACATTTGGCCCATATCCCTCTAAACCTTTCCTATCCATGTACATGCCCAAATGTCTTTTAATTCCACACATAACTAAAACTCTCATTTTGTTATCTTCTGGTTTGGGACATTTTTACATTTGCGCAAAAACAGTACACGATACGCAACAATTTATTTCCACCTTACTCACCGTTGTTCTGTACTGCAAATGCACCAAGTTTTATCCCGATTGGTGGTACATTTTAAAAGTTATTATTCCACTTTCAGGAAATGATGTACCTGCACTCTGCTCCACACCACTGTCCAGGGTGTTCCCATTCACTGTGGAGTTTGTCAAAGTTCACAATGGGATATAGATCAGCCACAGAAATGCACAGAGAAATGGCACATGGAGTTTAATTTGACTAACTGTGAAAAGTTGTGGTTTGGGAGGTCAAATGTGATGAGAAAGTATACAGTTAATGACAAAACCCTTAGAAGCATTGATTTACAGAGGGTTCTTGGGGTCCAAGTTCTCAACTCAGTGAAAGTGGCAACACAAGAACACAGTGACATTGCCACCCTGTGGAAATAGGTTCCCAACAGAGGTCCCAGGTGCAATGTGCTCATTTAGCATCTCACCTACATCCTCTGACCCCAATCACAAATTCCCTCCTTTATCCTTGAGTGATTCTACCTTCTCCACATTTTGATCCTTGAAAATTTACAGTGGGTGCGAGGGGGTGGGGTGTCGTTGGAGGGATATTAGAAATTTGCTTAACTAATTGACAAGGCAAATCAGTTGACCATGTCACCAGTATCTGGGATTTGCATACACCAGCAACTTCCAAGTAAGAAGGCAAATCGAGTTGACCACAGGTGAGGTCAGTCTGTTCCTGCTCCAGGCAGCAGCCCTCGTTAAAATGCATCATGGCGATGAAATGAGCAACATCTGGCAGTGAGGTGTAAAGAAGGGGACAACAGAAGCTGATTGTCCAGACAACAGAGCTGTCAAAATGGAGGTGAAGGAGAGTGAAGCTATCACTGGAGCTGACTGTTAAACCTCTGGGCTCACAGTCTGTGACTATCAGCAGCTTAATGTTCCATGGGGTAAAAGAGTCTATGTTTGGTCTCTCAGGTGTAAGGGAGGCCACACTGGGAACACCGGATACAGGGGTTGAGCTTAGGGGAGGTGCATGTAAAACTTTATCTCACCTAGAAAGTCTGTCATTGTCCCTGAGTTTATAGAAATGGAGAAAATAAAATTAACAAGAAAACCTGCAGATTCTGGGCATCTGAAATAAAGCTGGTCACAAGTCCGGTGGCAAACGTGGAACGATAAACAGTTAAAGTTTCAGAACTGCGCAGTGGTCGAGCTGGGAGAGGTGCAAAGATCCGGGTTCGATCCTGACCGTGGGTGCTGTCTGTGTGGTGTTTGCATGTTCTCCCTGTGACCGTGTGGGTTTCCTCCAGGGCGTTTGGTTTCATCCCACATCACAAAGACAGGCGGGTTTTAAGGTTAATTGGCCTCAGTAACTTACCTGGATCGGGAGTGGATGAGAAAGCATTATAACATTGAACCAGTGTCAACAGGTGATCGTTGGTCGGTGCAGACTCCATGCTGCACCTTCAAGTCCATCAATCTAAACTGGAAGAGATAATAAGGCAACTTTCAGCAGCAGACACACTGAGAGTGGGTTGTTTAGAGGAATAATGGTCTCAGAACCATACAGCATGGAGGCAGACGCTGTGACCCAACTTGCCCACATCAACTGACGTATGTAATTTGCCCATGTTTGGTCCGTATCACTCCAAGTCTTTGCTGTCCATGTACCTGTCTAAATATCTTTTAAATGTTGTGATTTAATCATACACCTGCTGTGTAAAACATTGCCCCTCAGGTCCCTATTAGTATCCTCTCTCAGGCCTCTCAGAGGTTTATATACTTCTGTCACATCTCCAAATACCTGAATCTTCTTAGATGCCAAAGAAAATAAAGGTGCCATTCCACATTTTGTCCACCAAATAGGTTTGAAAGGAAGGAATGAAAAATGGAAGGAAGGAATTAAGGAAGAAAGAATAAAGAAAGGAAAGCAGTGAGGAAAGATGGAAGCAGAAGCAAGGAACTGCTACTTACAGGTCAGGCAGCATTCCTGGTGAACATGGGTAAGTGACATTTTAGGTCGGGTCCCTCCTTCAAGCTGATTTTGGGGAGGGGAGGGGAACGAAAGCGTGACTTAGTAAGTCCCATTCATTATTGGGGATGTTAAAGTCACCCACGACGACAAATCTGTTACTTTTGTATCTTTTGGTAATCTACGTATCTCCCACTTCCTATTAGGAGCCTCCAATACAATGCTATTAGACTGATTGCACCTCACCTATTTTTAAATTCTACCCATATTGCCTCGATGAAGGAACCCTCCTGATATAGATCAGTTACATATATGAGCAGAGAAATGGCAGATGGAGCTTAATCCAGTCAAGTGTGAGGGGTTGCATCTGACAGGTCAAATATTATGGAAAGGTGTTCAAAGTGTTGAAGTAACTCAGCAGACCAGGCAGCATCACTGGAGAACATAGATAGATGGTGTTTAATTCTGGAGCCAGGCTGAAAAAGGGTGCCAATCCAAAATATCACCTATGTTTATGTCTATGTCTCCCTCTGCAACTGGATACTGGACTTACTAACTAACAGACCCCAGTCTGTTAGGTCAGACAACCACACCTCTTCAACCCTCACCCTGAACACCAGCGTTCCACAGGGCTGCATGCTGAGCCCCCTCCTCTACTCCCTCTTCACCCTCTTCACCTACGACTGCACACCTGTATATGGTACTAACACCATCATCAAGTATGCAGATGATACAACGGTGATTGGCCTCATCAGCAACAACGATGAGTCGCCCTCTAGGGAGGAGGTCCAGCTCCTAACAGCATGGTGCGCTGACAACAAACCTTAACTCCAAGAAGACAAAGGAGTTCATTGTGGACTTCAGAAGGTCTAGGGGCGGCACGCACACCCCCATCCATATTAACGGGACGGAGGTGGAACGTGTTTCCAGCTTCAGGTTTCTGGGGGTCAACATCTCCGATGACCTCTCTTGGACCCACAATACCTCAACACTGGTCAAGAAGCTCACCAGCGTCTCTTCTTCCTGAGGAGACTAAAGAAGGTCCATCTGTCTCCTCAGATCCTGGTGAACTTCTACCGCTGCACCATCGAGAGCATCCTTACCAACTGTATCACAGTATGGTATGGCAACTGCTCTGTCTCTGACCCGAAAGCACTGCAGAGGGTGGTGAAAACTGTCCAACGCATCACCAGTTCCTCACTCCCCTCCATTGAGTCTGTCCAAAGCAAGCGATGTCTGTGAAGGGCGCGCAGCATCGTCAAGGACTGCTCTCACCCCAGCCACAGACTGTTTACCCTCCTCCGATCTGGCAGGCGCTACAGGTCCCTCCGTTGCCTGACCAGCAGGTTCAGCTTCTTCCCTGCGGCTGTTACAGTACTTAACTCTGCACCTTGGTGATTACCAGTCACCCCCCTCACCCCCCGGACACTCCTTCCCCCAGAAAAATTGCACTCCTACTGTTTGTACATTTATATATTTTACTGCTCATTATTCTATGTTAGCTCTTCTGGGTGAGATGCTAACTGCATTTCATTGTCTCTGTACTGTACACTGCACAATGACAATAAAGATTGAATCTGAATCTGAATGTTCTTCGGGGATATCCAGTAAATTTGTGTCTTTTTTGTAAAGCAGGCTCTGCAGGTCCTAGTTGTAAAGTAAAGGGAAAGAATACCGTTAATGGTACGACCCCTAACAGCATTGGCGCACAGACAGATCTTGAGATCCAAGGTTTGAGTTGAGAGGGTACCGGTTTAAATGAGATGTGCAGGGCATGTTCTTCACAGAAAGTGGTGGATCCCTGGAATGGACTTTGGGTGCGGGGGTGGGGGGGAGGGGGGCTGGGTGTGGACCTGACTTCAAGACCAACATTGTTTTCCATGTGGAATATTCCATGATTTACATCTTCTCTTGCTCCTAATACTGTGCTACCTTTTGAAATGCAAGTTGGAAGTGATGGGAAGTTCTAAGGTGTTTGGAAAACCAGGATAGATAAAGTATTTTTCCCACAGTGGAAATGTCCAATACCAGAAGTTGAAGATTTAAGATGAGAAAGGAAAAGTTTAAAGGAGATGTGTAGGGCAAGTTATTTTACACAATATATGATGGTGCATGGAATGTGCAGTCAAGCAATTGGTGGAAACAGATACAACAGCAACATTTAAAAGACATTTAGACATGAAGTGGCAGGAAATGCAGAGATGTGGATCATGTGCAGGGAGATGGCATTAGTTTATCTTGGCAACATGATTGGAGTAACACGAAACAGGCAGCATCTCTGGATAGGGAGAATGGGTGACATTTCATGCTGAGACCCTTCTTCAGACTCCAGGCAGAGATGCTGCCTGTACAACTGAGTTACTCCGGCATTTTGTGTCCATCTTCAGTGTAAACCAGCATCTGCAGTTTCTTTCTCCACACCGTACTGTTCCCGATTATGTGTGTGTGAGCATTTCTCTGGCTCCAGACATCATGTCTGTCTTGATCCGGAGTCAAGTTTTTGGAAGTAATTATTGTGACACTGAATACTTTCCTCCTTCCTGTTGCAACAGAGAATGACAACAAGATGGCTTTGCTCCACCCCATCCCTGATGTGACACAAAGCTCAGTACTTCACCCAGCCTGACATACCCACAGCCACGGCTGAAAAACACAGCTCCTGTTACGGACATTCTGCATGTGGTCCTGGGAACAATGAAATTAATGGGGAGCTTATCCCCTCTCATTCAGTGGACACAACTGGTGTAGAAACTGCAATGGCTACACAATCATGAGCATAGAGTGAGTACGGAGTCTTTATGGTTTTTGTACATTCTCACATGTGGTCGCAAGGATTTTCTCTGGTAGCTCCGATTTCCTTCCACATTCCAAAGACATGCAGGTTTGTAGGTTAATTGCCTGGTAATTTGTAAATTGTCCCTAGTGTGTACGATAGTGTTAATGCATGGGTTGATCACAAGTCAGCACGGATTCGGTGGGCTGAAGTACTATATATCGAAAGCTAAACACTGAAGTCTAAAAGAATCGAGCGGAAAGCTGAGCACGTGGCCTTGAGGTGCCCCAGTATTGATGGCTATTAGCGAAGAAGTGGTGTTGCCAATTTGTGCTGATTGTGTTCCGTTGATGAGGAAGTTGAGGATCAGTGGCAAAGGGATTCGCAGAGACTTAGTTTGGAGGGGATGCTGGTGTCGAATGCCGAGCTATAGTCTATGAACAATAGTGTGACGTACTGTATGTGTTTTTATTGCCCAAGTGTTCCAATGTAGAGTAGAGAGTCAGAGAGATCGCATCTCGTGTTGATCTATCATGGCGCTAGGCAAATTGTAGTGGGTCCAGCTTCTTGCTGAGGTAGGAAGGGCCTGTTCCTGCACTGTACTGTACAACATTCTATGTGTGTGGATGTTCTGCTGCCTTCAAACTAACCAACCTCTCAAAGCACTTAGACACCAGGGACATTAGTGCCCTAGATCGGGAGTCATTAAGAGTATCTTCTGGTGTCAACCTGAGATACCAACAACCTGAGATATTAATACCAGCACAGGTGACGGGAGTCTGAGAAGGCACATCAGTGCTCCCCCTATCAAACCAAGCGTAGAACACATTGAGCTGATCTGGGTGTGATGCCATGCCGTCGCTTGAACTGCCACTTGGTTTCACCTTGTAGGAAGTAATGTCATGCATAATCTCCTATCCAGTCTATGCACCTTCTCCCTGGTCATCTGGTCCACGCACTGAATGAAGACCTGGCACCAGATCGAAAGCGGTCTGGAAATAGCAAGATGGCGGCATCTTTAAAATGACATGGTGCAAGCAGACAAACTTTCTGTCTCTGGGTGTACGTGCAGACTGCTAAATCTCAAAGACTATTTGAAGATTTAGCATACTGTATCTTTTCACTTTTCCTACATTGTCCTCTGGGCAAGATGTCTGTGGTTCCTGGTATCAGTGAGCTCAAGAACATCTCTTTGGTGGTGGAGTTCATGGGTTTGGGAAGTGCTGTCATATTGGCCTGACTGAGCATCTGCATTGTATTGTGTAGAGGTACACACTGCAGCCACTGTGTGCGGTGGTGGAGGGAATTAATGTTGAGGTTTACAGATAGCCTATGGATCGAGCAGTTTGCTTTGACTGGTGGTGTTGAGCTTCTTGACCCACCACAGGACATGCATCCTCTGACCCTGTGGCCACTGTGTAAGTGGGCAGACCCACTGGCTGTGGAGTCATTGATGGTAAAGGACTCGACAGCGGTAATGTCAGTGATGCACCATGTGTGTCTGGACTCTCTCTTGTTGAACTTGCCCATTGTCTGCCACTTCTGTGTTGCCAACATTACTGGTCACTCACCAACACACACCTCAATGTAGTCGAAGTCCAGTGATAGGTGGACATGGGTCAAGTCTCTTAGAATCACAGTGAGAAGCTGCCAGCAACGGCAGGCAGAGATCATCTAATTCTGGGCGATGCAGAGGAGAAGCCCCTGGGATCTGCTCGCTGAGATAAGTCAGTGAATGACAGTTGTAATGTGCTGTAACTCAGTCAGATCTGTATTTATTGTGGTCACCCCTCAATATGCAACCTTTCACCACAGGCCATGAATAAATCAATTTACACATCTGCATAACGACCAGATTCCTGAGAGCATCTGACAGCTTTCCAAAAGCCCGATGCAAAAGAGGAGAAATCAATAATTCATCTTCTCCAGAAACAAACGGAAGTGTAATATTTAGGTAGGAAGGAACTGCAGATGCTGGTTTACGCTGAAGATAGACACAAATTGCTGGTGTAACTGAATGGGACAGGCAGCATGTCTGGAGAGAAGGAATGGGTGACGTTTCAGGTCAAGAACATTCTTCACCAGAAAAAACATCGATTCCTTCTCTCTAAAGATGCTGCCTGTCCCGCTGAGTTACTCCAGCAATTTGTGCTATCTTCGGAAGTGTAATAATGTTGGTGTGACTTCAGCTGGAAATATAGAAACATATAAACAGAGAAAACTGGTGCAGGAGAGGCCATTTAGCCCTTCAAGCCAGCACCACCATTCAATATCATCATGGCTGATCATCCAAAAACAGTAGACTGTTTTAGATTTTCCCCCGTATCCCTCGATTCCCTAAATCTAACTCTCTTGAAAACATCCAGAGAAGTGGCTTCCACTGTGATCTGTGGCAGAGAATTCCACAGATTCACAACTCTCAGGGTAAAAAAGTTTTTCTTCATCTCAGTCCTAAATGGCCTACCCCTTATGTTTAAACTGTGACCCCTGGTTCTGGACTCCCCCCCAACATGGGGAACTTTTTTAATGCATCTAGCCTGTCCAATCCCTTATGAATTTTATATGGTTCTATAAGATTTTCTCTCGTCTTTCTAAATTCCAGCTTATACAAGCCCAGTCGACCAATTCTTTCATCATACGTCAGCCCCGCCATCCCGGAAATTAACTCCCTCAAAAGCAAGAATGTCCTTCCTGAAATTAGGAGACCAAAATTGCACAGCATACTCGAGGTGCGGTCTCACCAGGGCCCTGTACAAATGCAGTAGGACCTCCTTGCTCCTAAACGCAAATCCTCTCACAATGAAGGCCAACATGCCATTATCTTTCTTCACTGCCTGCTGTACCTGCATGCTTACTTTCAATGACTGATGTACAATCAGACCCAGGTCTCGTTGCACCTCCCCTTCTCCTAATCAGATACCATTCAGATAATAATCTGCCTTCCTGTTCTTGCCACCAAAGTGGAGGTGCACCAACAGGATTGGTGTCACACCACGGCAGTGTCTGAAATATAATGATGCAGCCCCAGAGTTATCAGACTGAGGACATACATGGGATGTGAAATAACACACGCTATGTTTTTGGCTCCAGTGGTGGGAACAGGACAATCAAGGTAACACGGGGAAAGAGCTCCCTCTGGTGTTGTAAACTGATAACGCTCTCAGTGTTGCCCGGCAGCTGGTGAATAAGTTGATCAGTCAGATACCCGTGAAAGGGCAACACCAGGAATAGCTTTGCTCTTCATGTTTTTTTCTTTTGTTATTTATGAATTTATGCTACTTCTTTTTGTTGTTTATTATGATATCTGCTGAGTTTATAGCTGGATACTGTTATACATCCTCTAAATAATGTTTTGGGCCATTCGTTGGAAAATGAACCAAAATGTCACACACGTTACCAAATGGCATTAGTAATACATTAAAAATTCTTGTAAGAGATTATTTTTATTCATTGCTATTTTCCTACCAAAATAACTATAATGCATGTCTGCTAAAGATAAGAACATTCTAGATTTCAAAATTCACATGGGTTTGTGAGGTAAAACAGAGCTATGAAATAAATCCTTCCATGTGATGTCACACCGTGACCAATCATATTTGACCTCTGACCCTAAACAAACATTGTCAGCATAACATAAATATTTCACTTGATAAACTGAAAAAAAAAAAGAATCATATATGCAGTACAAAACAATATACCTGTAATGCTTTCAGAATTAGAAGAGAATTTTCTCTTTTTTTTCTGGTCACACACGTGACTAAGAATGGGCCTTTTGCTGCTGCAAGTACGAACATTTCATTGTTCTGTTTCGGGACGTTTCTCAATAAAATATTCTTGTCTCTCAACACATTCACCCAGTGGTCTCCCACCATCATGTTAAGGCCTGATAGGTCTGTAATCGATACATCATCAGTCTTCAGAAACATCCCACCCTTTGGCCCCAATCTCTGTGCCAACATAGTTTCAACATAATCTAATAACACCTCCTGTGTATGATCCAAATAACTCCATTCCATGACAATAGACATTAGGTGCAGGAGTAGGCCACTGTGATCGTGGCTGATCATCCACAATCAGTACCTAGTTCCTGCCTTCTCGCCATATCCCCTGACTCCGCTATCTTTAAGAGCTCTATCTAACTCTCTCTTGGAAACATCCAGAGAATTGGCCTCCACTGCCTTCTGAGGCAGAGAATTCTACATATTCACAACTCTCTGGGTGAAAACGTTTTTCCTCATCTCAGTTCTAAATGGCTTACCTCTTATTCTTAAACTGTGGCACCTGGTTCTGGACTCCCCCAACATTGGGAACGTTTCCTGCCTCTAGCATGTCCAAACCCTTAATAATCTTGTATGTATCAATAAGACCTCCTCTCATCCTTCTAAATACAAGCCCACCTCCAGTTTAAATTCCATTTGGAATATTTTGGAGGATCAAGAAACCAAGACCAAGCCCAGCCATTCCATTCAATCAACATATGACAGTCAAATCCATGTGTTTATTTAAAAGCCGAATAAACGCCACGGTTGTATCTACTTCCACCACCACTGGCAGCGAGTTCTTGGCACGCACCCTAGTCTGTGTAAAAAAACTTATCTCACACATCTCCTTTAAACTTTGGTGTTCTCACCTTAAAGCTATGCCCTCTAGTCTTTGACATTTTCAGTCTGGGAATAAGGTTCTGTGACTATCTGCCCTATCTATGCCTCTCACCATTTTATATGCATCTGTTAGGTCTCCCCACAACTCCGTTGTTCCAGAAAAAACAATCCAAGTTTGTCCAACCTCTCTTTGTGGCTAATACGCCTTAATCTAGGCAGGATGCTTGTAAACCTCTTTTGTCCCTTCCAGAACAAGGGGTCACAGTTTAAGGATAAGGGGGAAATCTTTTAGGACCGACATGAGAAAAACATTTTTCACACAGAGCGTGGTGAATCTCTGGAATTCTCTGACACAGAAGGTAGTTGAGGCCAGTTCATTGGCTATATTTAAGAGGGAGTTAGATGTGGCCCTTGTGGCTAAAGGTATCAGGGGGTATGGAGAGAAGGCATGGAAAGGATACTGAGTTGGATGATCAGCCATGATCATATTGAATGGAGGTGCAGGCTCGAAGGGCCGAGTGGCCTACTCCTGCACCTATTTTCCATGTTTCTATGTTTCTATGTACCCTCCAAAGCCTCAACGTTCTCCCCATATTGTGGTACCAGATCTGCACACAATGCTTCAAAAGTGAACAAACCAAGGTCTTATTGAGCTGCATCCTTGAGGGTGGGAGATCATTGAACAATAGAGGACCCGGTGTGGGGACCAGCCGGAGGGGGGCATGGGGGGGAGTAGGTAACAGAAGGGGCACATAGTAGCTTTGTCAGCGGCATTTATATGACGACTATTTACATACTTTGAGTATGCAAGCAAAGAATTTGCCGTGTCACACTGCGACAATAAAGTATTCCATTCCATGATTCCTGACTTTTGTGCACAATTTCCTGACCAAAGAAAGCAAGCATACCGCACACCTTCTTATCAACTTGAATTGCCACTTTCAGGAAGTTATGCACCTGGACCCCACCTGGACCCCACAATAATTGGATCTGCATGTGGCGTAGGAGAACAAAGTATAATTATGGTTCTCTTCAAAGGACAGCAGTAATGTTCGTCAAATCGGTCAAATCAGATGCATCCAACCTGATGAAGCTGGTGTCTGTTTTGTTTGGGAATATCACTGATTTCCCATCCAATCCAGTAAAATGTGAAGAGTGAGATTGCTAGATCTCAGTGTAAAGTTGTACCTTTCAGCTAAGTGAGCAGGTTTCTGTGAAAGGCTGTTTTATTTAAACACAAAAGACAGATTGGGAGAAGTTTCAGAAACACACTCTGCAGAACCTGTTCTAGTTAGCAAGGAAGGCAGCATTGCAGCAAATGATCAGGTAAATTAGCCAGAAATGGTGAAGCAAGTCATGCAGCACTGCACAGAGATCACTGCATCCCAAGGGTTAACATGGCGTGTATATCCCTGCCTTGAAACAGACCCCTCTGTACATTAATGCTGTTAATGGTTTTGCGTACTGTTTTTTGCGCAAATGTAAAAACATCGCAAACCGGAAGATAACAAGATGAGAGTTTTAGTTATATAATGATTTAAAAGACATTTGAACATGTACATGGATAGGAAAGGTTTAGAGGGATATGGACCAAATGTGGCCAGCTGGGATTTGCATAGATGTGCCATCTTGGTTGACATGGGTAAGGTGGGCTGAAGGGCCTGTTTCAGTGCTGTGTGACTGTGAATCTAAAGCAGTTCCTCGTGTTGATCTTTCATGAGTATCTGGCTGATCAGCTTGTTTTCAAGTTGCCGCTCAGCTCACTTAGACAACATTGTCATCTTACAACACTAGAGGGAGCTGTTTCCCCGTGTAACCTTGCTGGTCCTGTTTCCACTACTGGAGCCAAAAATATAGCGTGTGTTATTTCACATCCCATATTTGTCCTCAGTCTGATAACTCTGCGGCTGCATCATTATATTTCAGACACTGCCGTGGTGAGACATCAATTTTGTTAGTGTACCTCCAGCTGAAGTCACACCAATAATATTCCACTTCTGTTTCACAGAGACATACAGCGTGGAAGCAGGCCCTTCGGCCCGACTTGCCCACACCGACCAACACTAGTCCCACCTACCTGTGTTAGGCCCATATCCCTCTAAACCCTCTATATCCCTCCATGTGCCTGTCTAAATGTTTCTTAAACGTTGCGATAGTACTTGCTTTAACTACATCCTCCAGCAGCTCATTCCATATACCCACCACCCAATGTGTAAAAGATTTACCCCCTGTTTCGATTAGATCTTTCCCCCACTCACCTTAAACCTATGTCTTCTGGTTACCGATTCCCCAACTCTGGGTAAGAGACTGTGCGTCTACTCAATCTATTCATCTCACGATTTTAGACACTTCTATAAGATCACCCTCAATCTCATATGCTCCTAGGTATAGAGTCGTAGCCTGTTCTACTGCTCCCCATAGCTCAGGCCCTCCACTCCTGGCATCATCCTTGTAAATCTTCTCTGCACGCTTTCAAGCTTGACAACATCTTTCCTATTACACAGTGCCCAGAACTGAGCACAATACTCTAGAAATGTGGCCTCACCAACACCTTATATAACTGCAACATGACTTCCCAACTTCTATACTCAATACCCTCACTGATGAAGGCTAAAGTGCCGAAAGCCTTTTTGACCAACCGATCTACCTGAAACGCCATTTTCAAGGAGGTATGTACCTGCATTCCTAGATCCCTCTGCTCTACAACATTCGCTCAAGCCCTACCCTTCACCGTGTTGGTCCAAAAATGCAACACCTCACATTTCTTGCATTCCATCAACCATTCCTCAGCCCACCTGGCGAAATGATCAAGAACTTGATGCAATTTTTGACAACAACCTTTGAGGTGGGATGGGTCTGCGAGTGCAGACTGTACGTTACTTGTGATGGACAGGGTCTGTTAATGACAATAAAGATTGAATCTGAATCTGAATCTTTTTTTTTTTTTTTTTTTTTTTTTTTTTTTTTTTTTAATTTTTTTATTTTTATTAGAAGTACGGTAAATTACAATCCTACACAACACATATATCTTAATACATTTTTTGTACCGCTTCATTTTTTTTTTTTGAGCTTTAAGAAAAAGGTAGAAGTAAGGAAAGTAAAGAAAGTGCAAGAGAGTCGTGCAGTGCAAGAGTGTAAGGAAAAGAAAGCCCCTTAGGAAAGAAGTTAGAGAAGGAAGTAAAGTGAGAAAATAGACCCTAGAAAAGAAAGAAAGAGAAAATAGAAACAATCGCTCTATTATAACATTACACTCCGCAGAAAGGGGACTACCAACCAAGTCTGTTTTTGTTATTTTACCTCCCGTTACCAGGTCCTGATTCCGCTTATTTATATATTTGTTTTTTTTAGATTACTATTGCACCTCATACTTGTAATAGGTCCAGAAACATAGACCACGTCTTTTGGAATTGGTCTGCTTTACCTGCTAGGAGGAATCTCATCTCTTCCAGATGTAATGTTTCAAACATATTTGATATCCACATTTTTATTGTTGGTGTCGGCGCATTTTCCCAGAATTTAAGTATAAGCTTTTTTCCCATTATTAGCCCGTAATTAAATAAATTCTTCTTAAACACGTTTAATTCAGGGTTACCTTCCGATATTCCGAAGATAATCCATTCTGGTTTTGGTACCAGTTTTATTTTGATCAATTTTGAAAAAATATCAAATATTTCATACCAGAATTTTTGGATTTTTGTACAAAAAACAAAAGAGTGCGCTATGGTAGCTTCTTGACATAGGCATTTATCACAGATTGGTGAAACATTAGGGAAGATTTTATTTAATTTAGTTTTTGAATAATATAATCTATGTAATGTTTTAAATTGGATGAGCGTATGTCGTACGTTGATCGAACATTTATGCACCTGTAGTAAATGATTATCCCAGGTCTCTTTTGAGATTTTTATAGCTAATTCTTGTTCCCAATGTTTTCTAATTCCATCTGTTGTGGGTATTTCTATGTTTAAAATGATATTATATAGGTACGATATTAAATTAGCTGATTCCGCCTTGGTCTTCATTGCTTCATCCAATAAGTCGGAAGACATATTATGATAGTCTTTTGTGTATTTTTTCAAATAATCACAGATTTGAAGATATTTAAAATATTGGTTATTTTTCAAATTATATTTCAGTTGTAGTTGTTGAAATGATAGTAAATTCCCTGATTCATACAGATCTTCGAGCGTTTTAATTCCCATTCTTTCCCATTGTATAAATGATTTGTCTATGATTGATGGTTTAAACGATGGATTATTGACTATTGGTATTAAAAGAGATAGGTTTCTTAATTTTAAAGTCTGTTTTATTTGTTTCCATGTTCTTATTGTGTTATGTATAATTGGATTTTTATTATAATTTTTATTATTCAAATTTGTTGGTGAGAGGATGGTCGCTCCTATATTACTCGGGGAGCAATCCCCTTTTTCCATTACCATCCAGTCCACCTGCTGTGTAGAATTGTCCAGCAGGTGAATCATATTTTTAATATTTACTGCCCAGTTATAATACATAAAATTAGGGAGCGCTAGACCCCCCAGCTCTTTTCGTTTATTAAGGTGTGCTATTTGTATTCTATGGGATTTATAATCCCATATAAAATTTGTAATGTCTGAGTCCAATTTTTTGAAAAACTTTTTTGGGAGGTATATAGGTATTGATTGAAATAGGTATAGAATTTGTGGTAAGAAAACCATTTTAATAGCATTTATTCTGCCTATTAAGGACATCGGCAGTGTTTTCCAGAATTTAATCAGATTATTCAATTTCTTGAGTAAGGGATTATAATTGGCTTTAAACATATCCTGGTAATTTCTAGTAATTTCAATTCCCAAATATTTGAATTTTTCTGTGGCTATTTTAAAGGGAAATTTCCGAAGCTGTGTTGAGTCTTTTGGTTTTATCGACATAATTTCACTTTTGTTCCAATTTATTCTATATCCTGAAAAGGATCCAAAGTCCTCAATTAAGTTTAGTATGTTTGGTATACTAATTTGTGGTTTTGTGATGTACAGTAGTACATCATCGGCATATAGGGATATTTTATTCTTTGAGTATTTTGTATTATAACCATAAATATCCGGATGTGTTCTTATTTTTTCAGCAAGGGGTTCAATTACCAAAGCAAATAACAGCGGTGATAATGAGCATCCTTGTCTATTGCCCCTTGATAGTTCAAATTTCGAGGATAAGATATTATTAGTTAATATTCTAGCCGTAGGTTTGTTATATAATAGTTTTATCCATGCGATAAAGTTTTCTCCCAATTGGAATTTTTGCAATACTTTAATCATATAATCCCATTCTACTTGATCAAACGCTTTTTCTGCGTCCAGTGAGATAATAGATAACTCTTGGTCGTGAGGTTTATGTGAGTGCATTATGTTAAGCAAACGTCTCAAATTATTGAATGAGTGTCTCTTAGGTATAAATCCTGTTTGATCTCCATTTATTAATCTACTAACGTACCTGCTTAGTCTACTGGCTAGTGTTTTCGCTATTATTTTTTGATCCGTATTTAACAAAGCAATAGCTCTATATGAGCCTGGTTCTTCTATGTTTTTATCTTTTTTAAGTATTAATGTGATCGTTGATTCTGCTAATGTTTCGGGTAAGCTTTGCTCTTTAAAAGCGTGTGTATACATTTTCTGTAATCGTGGGGTAACTATATCATAAAAGGCTTTATAGAATTCACTACTGAATCCGTCTGGTCCTGGTGTTTTACCATTCTTTAGTGTTTTTATTGTGTCTTCTATCTCCTTAGAAGTAATTGTTGCTCCCAGTTCCTCTTGTTCCCTCAATTCTAATTTTGGAAGGTTACAATCTTCCAGAAATTCTGAAATTTTATTATTATCTATTGACGTTTTAGATGTATATAGATTTTCGTAGAATTGAGCAAATCTTTTATTGATATCCTTGGGTAGTGTTAATAATTCCCCACTATCTGATTTAATCTTTAGTATTGCATTCTCTTTTTCCCGTTTTTTCAACTGGCGTGCTAAGAGTTTGTGGGGTTTGTCCCCGAATTCAAAGTGTTCTTGTTTTGTAACTTGGAATAATGTTATAACTTTCTCTGACAATAATTTATTCAGCTTGAATTTCAATAATAGGATTTTATTATGTTTATCCATAGTTGGATCTTTAGCATTATCTGTATCTAATTGTTTTATTTGTTCTTCTAAATGTCTTTGTTCTTTCTTATTCTTTTTATTTTGGTAAGCTTGAAATGAAATAATGACTCCTCTAATAAATGCTTTAAAGGATTCCCATAATAGCGTGGGGGATATATCTGGTGTATCATTTATCTCAAAGAATAAGTCCATCTGTTTTTTTAGATATATACTCCCTTGTGGGTCTTTTAAAAGTTGCGAATTAAACCTCCAGAACGATTTATTCATAGACATTCCTTCTAATTTTAAAACAAAGGTTAAAGGAGAGTGATCTGAAATCGCATTAATGTGGTATTTAGGATTCATAGTGTGTGTAATTAATTTTGTATCCACAAGAAAATAATCTATCCGTGAATATGTTTTATGCACCGTTGAATAGAACGAGTAGTCCCTTCCCGTCGGATTTGCAATCCTCCATACATCTGCTATATTTGTGTTTTCCATATATGTATGTAAGAGTTCACTGGTTTTAGATTTCATATTACCTTTTTGTTTTTGCATCGATTTATCTAAATAAGGGTCTAAAACACAGTTGAAGTCTCCTCCGATTATAACATTTTGATAATTAAATTCGGCAATTATATTCAGAATTTTATTTAAAAATTGAGGGTTATCAAAGTTGGGCGCATATATATTTACCAGCGTAATTGGCGTATTATTGATCTCTCCTGCTACTATAAGATATCTCCCTTCCTTATCTGAAATAGTATTCTTTGATTTAAATGGAATTCCTTTACGGATAATAATTGCAGTACCTCTAGATTTAGAAGTGAATGAAGAGTGAAATGTTTGGCCTATCCAGTTAGCCCTCAATCTCGTCTGATCTTGATGTTTAAGATGAGTTTCCTGTAGGAACGAAATGTCCGTGTTGTATGCTTTCAACTGAGCTAGTATCTTGCCCCTTTTAATAGGTTCATTAATACCCCTTATATTCCAACTACATAGTGTGACTCCTCCCATTTTCCTTTGATTGTCGTCATACATTTTTACCAATTTTAATGACCGTACTTATTATGGTGCATCCATACCTCAGGACTCTGGTTATTTTGGAAGCATTTATATTATAGACTTTCTTGGTAGTTCCCCTCTGCGATTGTCCTTGAAAAAAAAACACATAAATGTGACATATTGTGGTAAAAAAAAAAAGTATATAAAAAAAATGTACGGTGTCTGGATTTCCGACACCGTAGTGAGTGGCCCACTCGTCTGTGGGATATGACATCAATATTGCTTCCGGCGTAGCTGTTATGAGGTTAGCCCCGCTGAATTTATTGCTCATAACCTAGGGGGTAGGTACCGTTTCCAAATCAGTTCTATTTCACCCCATTGCAGTATATATATATATATGTTTCATTCCGACTTATCAAATCTAATCAATTATTCAGTTACACATATTCCTCTCTCTTTATCTCTTAACTATTTGTAATTGGTTTTAGTATTGTTAAAAGTGAGCTGTTCGTTGAAAGGGTTAACCAGAGTCAGGCTCCTGGAATTAAGCCAGGTGTCTGAGTTTCTTCCCATCCCCACTCGAGCTGCGGAACCTGTGAGATTACAATGTTATCTACGTTATAACACATATTTATCAATATCAGTTTATGTATTATATATTAGTATTGTTAGTAATTAATTAGTAATAATTCTCTATACTTTGTAACAGTCTGTGAAAATATGTAGGCCATGTGATGTTTTTCACTCTCTCTCAGCTTCGGCAGATCTGCATACTTCTGTTATCAGTGATTCTTGGCTTAAACATCGCATGTCCTTGAATTAAATTCGAGAGAAGATTATAATGTCTAGACAAGTCTCGTGGAAAATCTGTTGCGAATAGCCATTTTTAAATCTTGATGTTATTCACTTTTTACATTTTTCTACTAATATTCTTGTTGGGGGAATAAGCACATTAATTAGTTCATGACGTCTGGTGATCAATCTTCTTTTGCTGCTGCCTTAGCAACGATTTCTTGAGCGTATTTAAGGGATTCTACCGGATTAGTGAATGTTTTTGAGAATCCCTTGAAAGTGATACGCATCCTAGCCGGATAAAACACTCCAGATATGACGCCCTTGACACCGTAGAGAGCTTCTCTGGTCTGTGAGAACTTTCTTCTCTTTAGCACAATCTCATAAGGGTAGTCCCGTAGAAGTTTAATAGAATCATTTCCATACATCATCTTCTCTCCGTATTTAATTTTTTTCAACAGCGCTTCCACTGTTGGGATATCCCGAAGTTTGACTATAATCTGTCGTGGGTAGGCTTGTTCTCCTTGGAATCTTGGTTTAAATCTAGGTAGTCGATGTGCTTCTTCAATTACTGGTGCTTCAGGTAAATTGAGTACATGTTTAATTAAATTGGCAGTGTACTCACGAGCGTTTTCCCCCTCAGCTCCCTCTTTCACTCCACGTATTCGTATATTTTGACGTCTTGAGCGAGCTTCTAGTTCAACACATTTATCAGATATTTTTGTAAATTGGCTCTTAAGGCTGTGTAATTCTGACTTCATTGCCTCCATTTCTCCAGCCATCTCTTCCACAACAGCTTCCAAATCTTTCACTGCATTTGCATTTGCGGAAATAGTTTCATGCACAGCCTCAAACATCTTTGTGGACTCTTCTGCCACCTTAGTAATTTTCCCCGTTAGCTCTTCTTGCACATCATCAACTTTTTTTTGCAGAGCACCAATGCCCGCGAGTATTTTTTCATTACCAGCATTAATGGATTGTATGTTTTCCATCAAGTTTAAATTTCCAGCTTTCACATCCTCTTTCAAATCTCTTACCGAGTTCCTTAATTCCTCCATTTCAGTTTTCTCTTTTGTGATCAACTCAGTCTTAGATCGTGTAGTCATTCCAGAATCCACTCCAGAGGTTAGTGTTGCAGTTTCTTGGTGTTCCTTAGTCTTCAGAAGTTGTTTTGTCACTTTCCTCTGAGGGCTCTGACCTGTAGATGTATTTTTCATTTAAAATCGGTTTCCCTCCGTTAAATCCACGGCGCTTACTGATGACGTCATCAGCACCGCGACATGAAACTCCGGTAAGTCTTTAAGATCGGTCCCGACCTCCAGACCCGATTTTAACGCGAAAAATCGCGATTTTTTCAGCGGAGCTAAAAGGTTTGCGACTGCTAGCAAAGCATGCCGCCACCGGAATCTGAATCTGAATGTTCTTCGAGGATATCCAGTAAATTTGTGTCTTTTTTGTAAAGCAGGCTCTGCAGGTCCTAGTTGTAAAGTAAAGGGAAAGAATACCGTTAATGGTACGACCCCTAACAGCATTGGTGCACAGACAGATCTTGAGATCCAAGCTTTGAGTTGAGAGGGTACCAGTTTAAATGAGATGTGCAGGGCATGTTCTTCACAGAAAGTGGTGGATCCCTGGAATGGACTTTGGGTGCAGGGGTGGGGGGGAGGGGGGCTGGGTGTGGACCTGACTTCAAGACCAACATTGTTTTCCATGTGGAATATTCCATGATTTACATCTTCTCTTGCGCCTAATACTGTGCTACCTTTTGAAATGCAAGTTGGAAGTGATGGGAAGTTCTAAGGTGTTTGGAAAACCAGGATAGATAAAGTATTTTTCCCACAGAGGAAATGTCCAATACCAGAAGTTGAAGATTTAAGATGAGAAAGGAAAAGTTTAAAGGAGATGTGTAGGGCAAGTTATTTTACACAATATATGATGGTACATGGAATGTGCAGTCAAGCAATTGGTGGAAACAGATACAACAGCAACATTTAAAAGACATTTAGACATGAAGTGGCAGGAAATGCAGAGATGTGGATCATGTGCAGGGAGATGGCATTAGTTTATCTTGGCATCATGATTGGAGTAACACGAAACAGGCAGCATCTCTGGATAGGGGGAATGCGTGACATTTCATGCTGAGACCCTTCTTCAGACTCCAGGCAGAGATGCTGCCTGTACAACTGAGTTACTCCGGCATTTTGTGTCCATCTTCAGTGTAAACCAGCATCTGCAGTTTCTTTCTCCACACCGTACTGTTCCAGATTCTGGGTGTGTGAGCATTTCTCTGGCTCCAGACATCATGTCTGTCTTGATCCGGAGTCAAGTTTTTGGAAGTAATTATTGTGACACTGAATACTTTCCTCGTTCCTGTTGCAACAGAGAATGACAACAAGATGGCTTTGCTCCACCCCATCCCTGATGTGACACAAAGCTCAGTACTTCACCCAGCCTGACATACCCACAGCCACGGCTGAAAAACACAGCTCCTGTTACGGACATTCTGCATGTGGTCCTGGGAACAATGAAATTAATGGGGAGCTTATCCCCTCTCATTCAGTGGACACAACTGGTGTAGAAACTGCAATGGCTACACAATCATGAGCATAGAGTGAGTACGGAGTCTTTATGGTTTTTGTACATTCTCACATGTGGTCGCAAGGATTTTCTCTGGTAGCTCCGATTTCCTTCCACATTCCAAAGACATGCAGGTTTGTAGGTTAATTGCCTGGTAATTTGTAAATTGTCCCTAGTGTGTACGATAGTGTTAATGCATGGGTTGATCACAGGTCAGCACGGATTCGGTGGGCTGAAGAGCTGTATATCGAAAGCTAAACACTGAAGTCTAAAAGAATCGAGCGGAAAGCTGAGCACGTGGCCTTGAGGTGCCCCAGTATTGATGGCTATTAGCGAAGAAGTGGTGTTGCCAATTTGTGCTGATTGTGTTCCGTTGATGAGGAAGTTGAGGATCCAGTGGCAAAGGGATTCGCAGAGACTTAGTTTGGAGGGGATGCTGGTGTTGAATGCCGAGCCATAGTCTATGAACAATAGTGTGACGTACTGTATGTGTTTTTATTGCCCAAGTGTTCCAATGTAGAGTAGAGAATCAGAGAGATCGCATCTCGTGTTGATCTATCATGGCGCTAGGCAAATTGTAGTGGGTCCAGCTTCTTGCTGAGGTAGGAAGGGCCTGTTCCTGCACTGTACTGTACAACATTCTATGTGTGTGGATGTTCTGCTGCCTTCAAACTAACCAACCTCTCAAAGCACTTAGACACCAGGGACATTAGTGCCCTAGATCGGGAGTCATTAAGAGTATCTTCTGGTGTCAACCTGAGATACCAACAACCTGAGATATTAATACCAGCACAGGTGACGGGAATCTGAGAAGGCACATCAGTGCTCCCCCTATCAAACCAAGCGTAGAACACATTGAGCTGATCTGGGTGTGATGCCATGCCGTCGCTTGAACTGCCACTTGGTTTCACCTTGTAGGAAGTAATGTCATGCATAATCTCCTACCCAGTCTATGCACCTTCTCCCTGGTCATCTGGTCCATGCACTGAATGAAGACCTGGCACCAGATCGAAAGCGGTCTGGAAATAGCAAGATGGCGGCATCTTTAAAATGACATGGAGCAAGCAGACAATCTTTCTGTCTCTGGGTGTACGTGCAGACTGCTAAATCTCAAAGACTATTTGAAGATTTAGCATACTGTATCTTTTCACTATTGCTACATTGTCCTCTGGGCAAGATGTCTGTGGTTCTTGGTATCAGTGAGCTCAAGAACATCTCCTTGGTGGTGGAGTTCATGGGTTTGGGAAGTGCTGTCATATTGGCCTGACTGAGCATCTGCATTGTATTGTGTAGAGGTACACACTGCAGCCACTGTGTGCGGTGGTGGAGGGAATTAATGTTGAGGTTTACAGATAGCCTATGGATCGAGCAGTTTGCTTTGACTGGTGGTGTTGAGCTTCTTGACCCACCACAGGATATGCATCCTCTGACCCTGTGGCCACAGTGTAAGTGGGCAGACCCACCGGCTGTGGAGTCATTGATGGTGAAGGACTCGACAGCGGTAATGTCAGTGATGCACCATGTGTGTCTGGACTCTCTCTTGTTGAACTTGCCCATTGTCTGCCACTTCTGTGTTGCCAACATTACTGGTCACTCACCAACCCACACCTCAATGTAGTCGAGGTCCAGAGATAGGTGGACATGGGTCAAGTCTCTTAGAATCACAGTGAGAAGCTGCCAGCAACGGCAGGCAGAGATCATCTAATTCTGGGCGATGCAGAGGAGAAGCCCCTGGGATCTGCTCGCTGAGATAAGTCAGTGAATGACAGTTGTAACGTGCTGTAACTCAGTCAGATCTGTATTTATTGTGGTCACCCCTCAATATGCAACCTTTCACCACAGGCCATGAAGAAATCAATTTACACATCTGCATAACGACCAGATTCCTGAGAGCATCTGACAGCTTTCCAAAAGCCCGATGCAAAAGAGGAGAAATCAATAATTCATCTTCTCCAGAAACAAACGGAAGTGTAATATTTAGGTAGGAAGGAACTGCAGATGCTGGTTTACGCTGAAGATAGACACAAATTGCTGGTGTAACTGAATGGGACAGGCAGCATGTCTGGAGAGAAGGAATGGGTGACGTTTCAGGTCAAGAACATTCTTCACCAGAAAAAACATCGATTCCTTCTCTCTAAAGATGCTGCCTGTCCCGCTGAGTTACTCCAGCAATTTGTGCTATCTTCGGAAGTGTAATAATGTTGGTGTGACTTCAGCTGGAAATATAGAAACATATAAACAGAGAAAACTGGTGCAGGAGAGGCCATTTAGCCCTTCAAGCCAGCACCACCATTCAATATCATCATGGCTGATCATCCAAAAACAGTAGACTGATTTAGATTTTCCCCCGTATCCCTCGATTCCCTAAATCTAACTCTCTTGAAAACATCCAGAGAAGTGGCTCCCACTGCCATCTGTGGCAGAGAATTCCACAGATTCACAACTCTCAGGGTAAAAAAGTGTTTCTTCATCTCAGTCCTAAATGGCCTACCCCTTATGTTTAAACTGTGACCCCTGGTTCTGGACTCCCCCCCAACATGGGGAACTTTTTTAATGCATCTAGCCTGTACAATCCCATATGAATTTTATATGGTTCTATAAGATTTTCTCTCGTCTTTCTAAATTCCAGCTTATACAAGCCCAGTCGACCAATTCTTTCATCATACGTCAGCCCCGCCATCCCGGAAATTAACTCCCTCAAAAGCAAGAATGTCCTTCCTGAAATTAGGAGACCAAAATTGCACAGCATACTCGAGGTGCGGTCTCACCAGGGCCCTGTACAAATGCAGTAGGAAACTCCTTGCTCCTAAACGCAAATCCTCTCACAATGAAGGCCAACATGCCATTATCTTTCTTCACTGCCTGCTGTACCTGCATGCTTACTTTCAGTGACTGATGTACAATCAGACCCAGGTCTCGTTGCACCTCCCCTTCTCCTAATCAGACACCATTCAGATAATAATCTGCCTTCCTGTTCTTGCCACCAAAGTGGAGGTACACCAACAGGATTGGTGTCACACCACGGCAGTGTCTGAAATATAATGATGCAGCCCCAGAGTTATCAGACTGAGGACATACATGGGATGTGAAATAACACACGCTATGTTTTTGGCTCCAGTGGTGGGAACAGGACAATCAAGGTAACACGGGGAAAGAGCTCCCTCTGGTGTTGTAAACTGATAACGCTCTCAGTGTTGCCCGGCAGCTGGTGAATAAGTTGATCAGTCAGATACCCGTGAAAGGGCAACACCAGGAATAGCTTTGCTCTTCATGTTTTTTTCTTTTGTTCTTTATGAATTTATGCTGCTTCTTTTTGTTGATTATTATGATATCTGCTGAGTTTATAGCTGGATACTGTTATACATCCTCTAAATAATGTTTTGGACCATTCGTTGGAAAATGAACCAAAATGTCACACACGTTAGCAAATGGCATTAGTAATACATTAAAAAATTCTTGTAAGAGATTATTTTTATTCATTTCTATTTTCCTACCAAAAAAAACTATAATGCATGTCTGCTAAAGATAAGAACATTATAGATTTCAAAATTCACAAGGGTTTGTGAGGTAAAACAGAGTTATGAAATAAATCCTTCCATGTGATGTCACACCGTGACCAATCATATTTGACCTCTGACCCTAAACAAACATTGTCAGCATAACATAAATATTTCACTTGATAAACTGAAAAAAAATATGAATCATATATGCAGTACAAAACAATATACCTGTAATGCTTTCAGAATTAGAAGAGAATTTTCTCTTTTTTTTCTGGTCACACACGTGACTAAGAATGGGCCTTTTGCTACTGCAAGTATGAACATTTCATTTGTCTGAAGAAGGGTTTCAGCCCGAAACGTTGCCTATTTCCTTTGCTCCATGGATGCTGCTACACCCACTGAGTTTCTCCAGCTTTTTTGTGTACCTATGAACATTTCATTGTTCTGTTTCGGGACGTTTCTCAATAAAATATTCTTGTCTCTTGACACATTCACCCAGTGGTCTCCCACCATCATGTTAAGGCCTGATAGGCCTGTAATCGATACATCATCAGTCTTCAGAAACATCCCATCCAGTCTCTATCTGGGATACGACAACCACTCATTGAACGCCCAGAGTGTACGTCACTCATTGATCTTACCCCCAGCTCTACATTTTGAAACAACAGTTAGTGACCCCATGCCACACTGTTTTCTGGTTCATTAGAGCATAAAACCTTTATGTTCCCTTCCTGAACCATCTCGAGTAAGAAATAAAACTTTACTCAAAAGCATGTGCTTCTGTCACTATATTACATACAACTCAGAGCATGGATCAGTACAGCACAGGATCAGGCCCTTTGGCCCCAATCTCTGTGCCAACATAGTTTCAACATAATCTAATAACACCTCCTGTGTATGATCCAAATAACTCCATTCCATGACAATAGACATTAGGTGCAGGAGTAGGCCCCTGTGATCGTGGCTGATCATCCACAATCAGTACCTAGTTCCTGCCTTCTCGCCATATCCCCTGACTCCGCTATCTTTAAGAGCTCTATCTAACTCTCTCTTGGAAACATCCAGAGAATTGGCCTCCACTGCCTTCTGAGGCAGAGAATTCTACAGATTCACAACTCTCTGGGTGAAAACGTTTTTCCTCATCTCAGTTCTAAATGGCTTACCTCTTATTCTTAAACTGTGGCACCTGGTTCTGGACTCCCCCAACATTGGGAACGTTTCCTGCCTCTAGCATGTCCAAACCCTTAATAATCTTGTATGTATCAATAAGACCTCCTCTCATCCTTCTAAATACAAGCCCACCTCCAGTTTAAATTTCATTTGGAATATTTTGAAGGATCAAGAAACCAAGACCAAGACCAAGCCCAGCCATTCCATTCAATCAACATATGACAGTCAAATCCATGTGTTTATTTAAAAGCCGAATAAAAACGCCACGGTTGTATCTACTTCCACCACCACTGGCAGCGAGTTCTTGGCACGCACCCTAGTCTGTGTAAAAAAACTTGTCTCACACATCTCCTTTAAACTTTGGTGTTCTCACCTTAAAGCTATGCCCTCTAGTCTTTGACATTTTCAGTCTGGGAATAAGGTTCTGTGACTGTCTGCCCTATCTATGCCTCTCACCATTTTATATGCATCTGTTAGGTCTCCCCACAACTCCGTTGTTCCAGAAAAAACAATCCAAGTTTGTCCAACCTCTCTTTGTGGCTAATACGCCTTAATCTAGGCAGGATGCTTGTAAACCTCTTTTGTCCCTTCCAGAACAAGGGGTCACAGTTTAAGGATAAGGGGGAAATCTTTTAGGACCGACATGAGAAAAACATTTTTCACACAGAGCGTGGTGAATCTCTGGAATTCTCTGACACAGAAGGTAGTTGAGGCCAGTTCATTGGCTATATTTAAGAGGGAGTTAGATGTGGCCCTTGTGGCTAAAGGTATCAGGGGGTATGGAGAGAAGGCATGTAAAGGATACTGAGTTGGATGATCAGCCATGATCATATTGAATGGCGGTGCAGGCTCGAAGGGCCGAGTGGCCTACTCCTGCACCTATTTTCCATGTTTCTATGTTTCTATGTACCCTCCAAAGCCTCAACGTTCGTCCCATATTGTGGTACCAGATCTGCACACAATGCTTCAAAAGTGAACAAACCAAGGTCTTATTGAGCTGCATCCTTGAGGGTGGGAGATCATTGAACAATAGAGGACCCGGTGTGGGGACCAGCCGGAGGGGGGCATGGGGGGAGTAGGTAACAGAAGGGGCACATAGTAGCTTTGTCAGCGGCATTTATATGACGACTATTTACATACTTTGAGTATGCAAGCAAAGAATTTCACTGTGCCGTGTCACACTGCGACAATAAAGTATTCCATTCCATGACTCCTGACTCTTGTGCACAATTTCCTGACCAAAGAAAGCAAGCATACCGCACACCTTCTTATCAACTTGAATTGCCACTTTCAGGAAGTTATGCACCTGGACCCCACAATCCCTCTGTACAGATCACACTGATGCATTTCAACAAGGCATCCAATTTTGGGAGTAAACCCACCCACTACATTTCTTAAATACAGGTCAAGTTGTGCGTTATGCTTTTGCCAAATCAGCAGCTTGTAGTGCGTGGGTCTCAAAATGAGGCAAGTAGTCCGAAGTTTGAGAAGCACTTTACTTTAATTCCTCCCGGTTCAGGGGAAGACGATACCAGCAAAAGATGGCACCCAAACCCTGCCTTTTATACCCTCCGGCTAAGGACCGCCTCCGGACTGCACCACTCCTGTGCCGAGGGGTTCGGCAGTATAATGGGACGACCCTTAGGAGCCGCCACAGGACCCCCCCCAGAACCAGAGGCACAAAATGCACCGGCGGGCGCACGACCCGGCCGGCCCGTGTGCGGAAGTCAGCAGATCCCGGGGCTTGCGGGGGCGTAGGTGGAGGGACAGGTCGAGGGACCGGCGGGAGGACAGGTGGAGGGACAGGTGGAGGGAGTCGTGAGGGGGGACACCCTCGGGGCCGAGGTTGAGCAACCAGCACCGGCTGGTCAATGTCCAGGTGCGCCGGCTTTAAACGGTCAATCGACACGGCCTCCGGCCGGCCCCCCATGTCCAGGACAAAAGTTGACTGCCCGTGTTCCAGCACCCGGAACGGGCCCTCGTACGGCCTCTGGAGTGGCGTCCGGTGGGCATCACGGCGCAGGAAGACGTATGGGCAGTCCGTGAGGGCCATTGGCACGTGTGGGCGAAATGTCCCATGGCGGGACGTCGGGACGGGTGCGAGCCTGCCAACTCGCTCGCGAAGGCATTGAAGGGTGGAGGAGGGCGTTTCCTGCTGCTCCGGCGCCGACGGCACGAACTCCCCGGGCACTGTGAGTGTCGACCCGTACACCAGCTCCGCCGATGATGAGGCCAAGTCCTCTTTGGGAGCGGTCCGGATGCCCAGCATGACCCACGGCAACTCGTCCATCCAGTCCGGGCCGGTGAGTCGTGCCTTCAATGCCGCCTTCAGCTGCCGGTGGAACCTCTCCACCAGACCGTTAGCCTGTGGGTGGTAAGCCGTGGTGTGGTGCAGCTGCACCCCCAGCAAGCGAGCCATGGCTGACCACAGCTCGGAGGTGAACTGTGGCCCCCGGTCGGAGGAGATGTGCGCCGGCACCCCGAAGCGAGCATTCCAGTGTGCGGACAACGCACGAGCACACGTAGCCGATGAGGTGTCAGCCAACGGAATGGCCTCCGGCCACCGAGTGAAGCGGTCCACCATGGACAAAAGGTGGGTGATGCCCCTGGACGGTGGAAGGGGCCCCACAATGTCCACGTGGAGATGGTCGAACCGCCGGTGAGGTAGACCGAACTCCTGGAGAGGTGCGCGGACATGGCGCTGGATTTTTGTCATCTGGCACGGGATGCAGGTGCGAGCCCAATGGGCAACCTGCTTGCGCAGACCGTGCCACATGAAGCGAGCTGCCACCAGTGCCGTTGTCGCCCGGATTGATGGGTGAGCCAGTCCGTGGATGACCTTGAACACTCTCCGGCGCCAGGTGGCAGGGACGATTGGGCGTGGCTGACCGGACGACACATCGCACAGGATTGTCACAACCCCAGGACCGAGAGGGACATCCTCAAGACGGAGGCCGGAGATGGCAGTCCGGTAGGTGGGCACCTCGTCGTCCGTGAGCTGTGCCGCCGCCAGAACAGAATAGTCCAATCCGGGCGCCACCTCGAACACGGCATTTATAGCAGGGCGGGACAATGCGTCGGCCACCCGGTTCTCTTTCCCCTTGACGTAGTGGATGGCTGTGGTGCATTCGGAGATGTAAGCCAACTGCCGCTGCTGACGTGCGGACCAGGGGTCGGAAACCTTCTGCAGGGCGAAAGTGAGCGGCTTATGGTCGGTGTAGGCGGTGAACGGGCGGCCCTCCAGGAAGTAACGAAAATAGCGCACAGCCAGGTACAGAGCCAGGAGCTCACGATCGAACACGCTGTACTTGGACTGCGCGCAGTTGAGGTGCCGACTGAAGAAGGCCAGAGGCCGCCAAACTCCGCCAGTCAGCTGCTCCAGTACAGCACCAACTGCCGACTCCAAGGCGTCCACAGTGAGAGCAGTCGGGGCATCTTCCCGCGGGTGCACCAGCAGTACGGCCCGAGCAAGGGCCTCCTTCGCGCCGTCGAAAGCTGCCTCCGCCTCGTGGGTCCACTCAACGCTCTTCTGCTGCCCACCCGCCAGAAGTTGATACAGGGGCCGCATGATGTGGGCCACGGATGGCACGAAACGATGGTAGAATGCCACCATGCCGACAAATTCCTGCAGGCCACGCACCGTGCGTGGGCGGGGAAACCGACGGACGGCGTCAACCCTGTCAGGCAGGGGAACCGCGCCTTGCGCAGTCACGCGGTGGCCGAGAAAGTCAATTTCGTTGACCCCAAAACGGCACTTGTCCAGGTTGATGGCCAAACCATGCTCGCTGAGCCGCTGACAGAGCTGTCGAAGGTGAGCGCAGTGTTCCTGCTGCGAGCGGCTGGCCACCAGGATGTCTACACGAACACGAATTTGAGGTCACGACAAACCCCGTCCATGAGGCGCTGAAAGGCTTGTGCAGCGTTTTTGAGGCCGAACGGCATCCGAGTAAACTCGTAAAGCCCGAATGGCGTGTTGATAGTCGTCTTGGGTACGTCATCCGGGTGAACCGGGATCTGATTATAACCCCGTACCAGGTCAACTTTTGAAAAAAATGTGGCCCCAGCCAAATGGGCCGTGAAGTCCTGGATGTGGGGTACGGGGTATCGATCCGCTGTTGTTGCATCGTTCAGCCGTCGGTAATCCCCACAAGGTCGCCAGCCCCCGCTTGACTTAGGGACCATGTGGAGTGGGGACGCCCAAGGACTGCTCGAAGGGCGGACGATCCCCAAGGCCTCCATCGTGCGGAATTCCCGCCGTGCCAGACGCAGTTTATCTGGTGGCAGTCGTCGTGCTCGTACATGGAGTGGTGGGCCGGTAGTCGGGATATAATGTACAACTCCGTGGCTGGGGGTTGCTGAATGAAACTGCGGAGTGAGAATGTCCGGGAACGCAGCCAAGATTCGTGCGAATAGGGAGTCCACGGACGCCAGTGGCTGTCCCACCGGTTGACCCAAGCGCAACGTGATCGGCTCCATTGTAGTAGCGTTGACCAAACGCTGACGCCCGACGTCCACCATGAGGGAATGCGTCCGGAGAAAATCGGCCCCGAGCAATGGTTGGCAGACGTCGGCAACGGCGAAGTTCCATGAAAAATGGCAGGAGCCGAGCACGATGGGAACCATGCGCAGTCCATATGTGCGGATGTGGCTGCGGTTCGTCGCGGTGAGGACGGGCCCCCGCTTACCGGAACGATTGTCGGCCAGCGAAGGGGGCAGGACGCTGAGCTCTGCTCCTGTATCCACGAGGAAGCGGGTCCCGGAGCGCCGATCCCAAGCGAAAAGGCGGTGAATTTGGCCGGCCACCGCGGGGACTATTGGCAGCCGGCCCAGGCGTTTCCCGGGAACGTGTATGGCTGGCGGCATTGTCGTGCTGCAGCACCCCAGCGCTGATGGAAATAGCACCAGCTCCTTGTGTTGGTGCTATTTTGAGCTTGCCTGCCCCTGCTGGTGGTGCCTGCAGCTTGCTGGCGCTGGACGGCAGGTGCAGTACCCCTCACTGCCGCTGGGGGTAATCGAGCGGGCCGTCGGGCTGGAGCTGTCACTCCTTCCACAGCTCCCCCGCCCCACCGGAGGAAATCGGGAGCTACTGGGGTGACGTCATCGGCGTGCCTGCCGACGGCCAGCGCGTTGACGTCATCGGCGTGCCTGCCGACGGCCAGCGCGTTGACGTCATCCGGGCGCGTCGACCTCAGCGCGACCTCGTCTCTGCTGACGCCCAGCGCGCTGACGTCATCAGGGCGCGCCATCCACATGGCGTCGGCGCGCCTCCCGAGGGCCCGAAGGTCGGCAAACGAGGCGTCGGTGAGTTGCAATCAAATGTAGGCCGGCAGCAGATGCAGGTAAGTATATTCGAAACAACAGGCACGGCGTGTGCCCGTCTAATAACGCCACCATTTCCTTTAGGAGGGTAGATGGCCGCCGGTCGCCCAGGCCACCCATATGCAGGATCCTACCTGCCCGCTCCATCCTACTTAGTCCGTAAATTTGGAGCAGGAGCTGTTTCAGGCCGAGGTATTTATCATTGTCCGGGGGGGCTGCGAGGAAGTCCGATACTTCTTCCACCGCATCCTGGTCGAGGGCTCCCACCAGGTAATAGAAGCGGGTGGCATCGACCGTGATGCCCCGCAGGTTGAACTGGGCCTCCGCCTGCTGGAACCAGATGAGCGGCCGTGTGGTCCAGAAGGTGGGCAGTTTTACGGAGACCGCGTCCAGAGACAGGGTCGGGCTGGCGTGTGAGGAGGTAGGGCTTTGTTCAGCCTCCATCATGATGCCAATGGAGTGTCGGGGTCACCAATGTAGTGCGTGGGTCTCAAAATGAGGCAAGTAGTCCGAAGTTTGAGAAGCACTTTACTTTAATTCCTCCCGGTTCAGGGGAAGACGAAACCAGCAAAAGATGGCACCCAAACCCTGCCTTTTATACCCTCCGGCTAAGGACCGCCTCCGGACTGCACCACTCCTGTGCCGAGGGGTTCGGCAGTATAATGGGACGACCCTTAGGAGCCGCCATAAGCTCATAATTGGATCTGCATGTGGCGTAGGAGAACAAAGTATAATTATGGTTGTCTTCAAAGGACAACAGTAATGTTCGTCAAATCGGTCAAATCAGATGCATCCAACCTGATGAAGCTGGTTGGGAATATCACTGATTTCCCATCCAATCCTGTAAAATGTGAAGAGCGAGATTGCTAAATCTCAGTGTAAAGTTGTACCTTTCAGCTAAGTGAGCAGGTTTCTGTGAAAGGCTGTTTTATTTAAACACAAAAGACAGAATGGGAGAAGTTTCAGAAACACACTCTGCAGAACCTGTTCTAGTTAACAATGAAGGCAGCATTGCAGCAAATGTTCAGGTAAATTAGCCAGAAATGGTGAAGCAAGTCATGCAGCACTGCACAGAGATCACTGCATCCCAAGGGTTAACATGGCGTGTATATCCCTGCCTTGAAACAGACCCCTCTGTACATTAATGCTCTTAATGGTTTTGCGTACTGTTTTTGCGCAAATGTAAAAACATCGCAAACCGAAAGATAACAAGATGAGAGTTTTAGTTATATAATGATTTGAAAGACATTTGAACATGTACATGGATAGGAAAGGTTAGAGGGATATGGACCAAATGTGGCCAGCTGGGATTTGGTTGACATGGGTAAGGTGGGCTGAAGGGCCTGTTTCAGTGCTGTGTGACTGTGAATCTAAAGCAGTTCCTCGTGTTGGTCTTTCACGAGTATCTGGCTGACCAGCTTGTTTTCAAGTTGCCACTCAGCTCGCTTAGACAACATTGTAATCTTACAACACTAGAGGGAGCTGTTTCCCCGTGTAACCTTGCTGGTCCTGTTTCCACTACTGGAGCCAAAAATATAGCGTGTGTTATTTCACATCCCATGTTTGTCCTCAGTCTGATAACTCTGGGACTTCATCATTATATTTCAGACACTGCCGTGGTGAGACATCAATCCTGTTATTGTACCTCCAGCTGAAGTCACACCAATAATATTCCACTTTTGTTTCACAGAGACATACAGCGTGGAAGCAGGCCCTTCGGCCCGACTTGCCCACACCGACCAACACTAGTCCCACCTACTTGTGTTAGGCCCATATCCCTCTAAACCCTCTATATCCCTCCATGTGCCTGTCTAAATGTTTATTAAACGTTGCGATAGTACTTGCTTTAACTACATCCTCCAGCAGCTCATTCCATATACCCACCACCCATTGTGTAAAAGATTTACCCCCTGTTTCCATTAGATCTTTCCCCCACTCACCTTAAACCTATGTCTTCTGGTTACCGATTCCCCAACTCTGGGTAAGAGACTGTGCGTCTACTCAATCTATTCATCTCACTATTTTAGACACTTCTATAAGATCACCCTCAATCTCATATGCTCCTAGGTATAGAGTCGTAGCCTGTTCTACTGCTCCCCATAGCTCAGGCCCTCCACTCCTGGCATCATCCTTGTAAATCTTCTCTGCACGCTTTCAAGCTTGACAACATCTTTCCTATTACACAGTGCCCAGAACTGAACACAATACTCTAGAAATGTGGCCTCACCAACACCTTATATAACTGCAACATGACTTCCCAACTTCTATACTCAATACCCTCACTGATGAAGGCTAAAGTGCCGAAAGCCTTTTTGACCAACCGATCTACCTGAAACGCCATTTTCAAGGAGGTATGTACCTGCACTCCTAGATCCCTCTGTTCTACAACATTCGCTCAAGCCCTACCCTTCACCGTGTTGGTCCAAAAATGCAACACCTCACATTTCTTGCATTAGATTCCATCAACCATTCCTCAGCCCACTTGGCGAAATGATCAAGATCTTGATGCAATTTTTGACAACAACCTTTGAGGTGGGATGGGTCTTGTTACATATGCTACATATTCATTGTAGCAGTCCCAACCTCCTGCACTACTTTGTATCAGGCACACTCACCACACACACACACACACACTGTGATTAGGTATGTAAGCACTTTAGTATTACTACGCCACACAGACAAAGGAGCTGAATAAAGGAGTACAATAAGGCAACTGAAACAACCTGAATTGTGTCGTTTATTATCAGGATATCAAACACGAAGACACAACATGGTGGCAGCGGTGACTCTCGAGTAAAAAACCGCGCTATTGTGAATCGCTATTGGGAATTAGGAACAGCGGCTGCAGAGAAATTGATTTTTTTTACTACGTCTTTGTGCACCCGCCTAACAACACAAGATGGCGGCCTCCACAGCGGCTGTTGCCGCAGCAATGAACCTCCACCCTACGATGAACTGGGACGCCGATGACGTGGTGGAGGCGTTCAAGAAATTCAAACAAAAGAGCCAGCTGGCATTCAAAAGCTTCCTGAAAGGAACTACAGATGAAGAGAAGGTCAGTTATATTTTACTATGGCTCGGGGAGAAGGGTCTAGACATTTTTAACAGTTGGAGCTTAACAGAGCCCGACTGCAATAATCCGGGAATAGTCCTTGAAAGGTTTGCGAACCATATGGAGCCCAAATCAAACCACAGAATCCATCGGTATGAGTTCCAAGGGCTAAGACAAGACCCACAAGAAACAACCGACACTTTCCTGTCGAGACTAAGGAACGTGGCCAAGAAATGCAGATTTGGTGATGAAGATGACAGAATTGTCGACCAGCTAATATGGGGGCGCGCCCACCAAGAGGTCCAAAAGTCCCTAATAGGGAAAGACACCCTCAACCTAAAAGACGCCGTAGATGCTGCCAGAGCTTTCGAAGCCACAAGGAAACAAATGTCCTCCCTCTCCCTTCAAGTTGGCTCATCTCAGAGCAGCACCAGAGTGAATATAGACGCTCTCTCAAAACGTGACCCTGGCTCCACCTTAAAGGCTCCAAAGCAGAAATTTTCTAGGCATGCAAACAAACAAGCAAGCCAAAGAAGCTGCTGGAACTGCGGTACAGAGCATGCATTTGATGATCGCAGGGAGTGCCCAGCATACGGGACTACCTGCAACTCCTGTGGGAGGCCTAACCACTGGAAGAAAATGTGTAGGTCAACAAAATCATACAGCACCAAGCCAAAGCAGCAATGGTCAAAGAACGATAGAAATACGAGAAGGAAACAAATACACACACACGTCCAACAGGAAGAGGAGATAACCTCAGATACCTCTGAGGAAGAATTCCTTTCCGTTGGGACCATTGACGTCCACGAAATGGGGAACAACAAACCACATAGCAACAGAGATGAAGCATATACTATAATACAACTACAGAAAAAAGTGGGAAAGAAAAGAACAACGATTAATCTAAGGCTCAAAATTGATACTGGAGCCCAGAGCAATATCTTACCAGTCAATCTTTACGGAAAGATATTCCCTGAACACATGACACAAGATGGCAGCGTCAGGAAAGGAATCCTTGGAAGTAGCGATGTAGTCCTAGCTGCATACGGAGGTTCCATAATCCCACAGCTAGGCAAAACAATCATAGCAGGAACATACAAAGGGAAAGAAGTGAAATGCCCCTTCTACATCACTAAATCGAAAGGACCTGCTATTCTCGGCCTGAACACGTGCCAAAGACTGAAGATTGTGTCAATCAACCATGAAATCAAGACAAACTCCTGCAGAATTGACAGAAACATACCCATCAAAAACCGGCCGCCCATCAGGAACAAAAAAGAATTGATTGACATGTACCCAGAGTGTTTTGACGATACCGTTGGTTGTTTTGAGGAATACGAATACCATATCACAGTAGACCCCAGTGTGAAACCAGTGATCCACCCACCCCGCCGTGTTCCCCTTGAACTGAAAGAGAGGCTAAGGGAACAACTAAACGAAATGGAAAAAAAGGGCATCATCACAGAAATAACTCAACCAACTGATTGGGTGAATTCAATTGTGGTCAAAGAAAAGCCAAACGGAAAACTAAGGATATGCCTTGATCCCAGGGATCTGAACAATGCATTGAAGCGCGACCATTATCCAACTCCAACCCTTGAAGAGATCACACCAGCACTGGCCGGTTCCAAGGTGTTCAGCAAGCTGGATGCTAGCAATGGATATTGGAACATCAAAATAGACCAAGAGTCATCAATGCTCACCACTTTCAACACGCCATTTGGCAGATTCAGATTCAACAGGCTCCCATTCGGGCTGAAGGTGAGTCAAGATGTCTTCCAGCGGAAAATAGATGAAACATACAAAGGCTGTAAAGGGGCAATCGGGATAGCAGATGATATCCAAGTATACGGCAGAGATGAAAACACGCATGATTACAACCTCCATGAGGCTATGGAAAAAACCCGAAGAGCCGGCATAAAGCTCAATGCAGACAAATGCATGATCAAAGAAAGGGAGTGCAAATTCTTTGGACTGATTTACTCTGCAGAAGGAGTGAAACCGGACCCTACAAAAGTGGATGCTATCAACCACATGGAGGAACCCAAAGACAAGAAACAGCTAAGAAGTTTCCTAGGGCTCATACAATACATGGGAGTCTTCATACCTAAGCTTGCTAATCACACAGCAAATCTCCGTGAATTGATGAAAGACGACGCTGAGTTTGATTGGTGTGCTTCACATAGCCAAGATTTAAAAAAAATAAAACAACTCATCAGCAAAGAAACGATCCTGCAGTACTATGACAGGCAGAAACCTGTAACACTCCAAGTTGATGCCTCCATGAGAGGAGTTGGAGCAGTACTGATACAAAATGGCCGACCTATTGCGTATGCATCCAAAGCACTCACGCCTACAGAATCAAGGTACGCAAACATAGAGAGAGAACTCTTAGCAGTAGTATATGGCTGCGAGAAATTTCACACTTACCTGTATGGAAGAAATTTCGACATTGAAACAGACCACCGCCCTCTAGAACAAATCGGAAAAAAAAACCTCACCAAAGCACCAGCCAGACTACAGAGACGATTACTGAGGCTACAGCACTACGACTACAACATCTGATACAAGCCAGGAAAAGACCTGCTGCTAGCTGACGCCCTCTCCAGACTATCAACACATGACAAACAAGAGATGGAAGGGCTGAGCATAAAGATCCACCACATTGTGAGTGTGACAAGCGTGAAGCTGGAACAGATCAAAGAGGAAACAGCCAGAGATGAAGAACTCCAGCTCCTCACCCAAATGGTAATACAGGGGTGGCCAGAAAAGAGACAACAAGTTCAGCCTCTCCTCCGCGAATACTGGGCCATCCGTGATGATATTTCGGTAGAGAATGGAGTCCTGATGGCTGGATCACGAATCATCATACCCAAGTCCATGCAAAAAGAAATCCTTGAAAAGATCCACCAGGGACACTTAGGAATGGAAAAGTGCAGACTCCGTGCTAAATCCGCTGTGTACTGGATAGGCAAGTACAAGGACATAGAAAAGCTGGTATCTACATGCCACATATGCCAAAAATACAGGAATTCACAACAGAAGGAGGAAATGACACCCAGTGATATCCCAAGCCGGCCATGGCAAACCATCGGAGCAGACCTGTTCACAGAGAACCAGCAATGGTATTTGATTATGGCCTGCTACTACTCCAACTTCCCATTTGTGAGAAACGTAAAGGATTTGAAAGCTAAAACAATTGTGTCAATTGTTAGAGGGTTGTTTGCAGAGCAAGGAATACCTGAGCAGATCGTATGTGACAATGGAACCCAATTCACATCTCGGGAATTCAGAGAGCTAGCCACCAAATACGGGTTCAAAATCACAACATCTTCACCACATTACCCAAAGGGCCATGGGTTTATTGAAAGGCAAGTACAGACAGTCAAGAAAACACTAATAAAATGCCGAGAGGCAAAGGAGGATCCAAACCTGGCACTTTTATCCTTACGGGCAACTCCACTAAAGGCTGACATGAAGTCTCCTGCAGAAATGCTAAATGGCAGGAAATACAAAACCACCCTGCCAAGCAAAATCCAACCCCCTATCGACCAAGAAGAAACAAGGGCAAAATTGGCAGCTGCCCAGGAGGAGGGGCTGAAACAATACAACAAAAATGCACAGTACTTGCCTGAACTATTTCAAGGCCAAAACGTACATGCTCAGGATCCAACAACAAAGAAATGGACCCCAGCACAAATCACCAGCAGGGCTGGAACCCCAAAATCATATATCATAGAGACAGAACCGGGCAGGCAGTTGAGACGAAACAGAATTCACATCCGCCCAACACCTGAAATGTCAACACCTGCAATTTCAAAGACAACACCAGCAACTCCTAGGACACCACCCACAGCAGCAGCAACACCTACCATTGATGACAACACATTCTCACAAACTGCTACCAGTGAGTCATATAGTCAACCAGCACCAACCAATGGCCAGGAAACAACTCAACAAGTTACCAATACATCGAGTGCAACACTGCAGGCAACAACCAGATCTACTAGATCCAGGAGCAACATCTTACCCCCAGCGCGTTATCGCTAGCACTGGAAGGGACAAGTCACGCCAAGACATGACTCTTGACTGGCTACGCACTACCTGAAAGAAAACAAGCATTCCATTATATATTTTGTTGTGTAGTATATTAGAAAGCAGAATGCCACGAATGTGGGCAGAATAATCCCACGGTATCTGCTACAGGATTGCCACCCTCGCTCTGACAATCCTCTAGTGTTACAAACTAACTTAGATATTTTACTAATTTTTGTTCTTTTCTTTTGAGAAGGGGGGATGTTACATATGCTACATATTCATTGTAGCAGTCCCAACCTCCTGCACTACTTTGTATCAGGCACACTCACCACACACACACACACACACTGTGATTAGGTATGTAAGCACTTTAGTATTACTACGCCACACAGACAAAGGAGCTGAATAAAGGAGTACAATAAGGCAACTGAAACAACCTGAATTGTGTCGTTTATTATCAGGATATCAAACACGAAGACACAACAGGTCTGACCTTTGTGAGTGCAGAGTGTACGTTACATGTGATGGACAGGGTGAAACAGAGCAGTCGCTGATAGCTCCATCTTTGTGTGTGATCTGTAAGTTGTGATCAGCCAAGCAGGGGCCACGGCAACACGTGGTTGCTGGAGGAGACACTCTCTTGATTTATGAGTCCAGTTGCAATAGCATTTTGGTCAGTGTGGACCCTGGGATGTGGATTTGCAGATCTCGGCAATGGTGGTACCACAGGATGTCAGAATATGTCTTGGGGCAGCAATTACTGGGTGATAATGGCCTACATTGGCCACCATGGTACAACAACTGATACTAGCCAGTGAAGTTCTCCCCTGTTCCCCACGGATTCACATTCACCCTGTTTGTTTCATCGTCTCTCAGCCTAAAGCGATTTTATTGTCAACAGATCAGCTCCACACTGGGCTGTCGTGAATCAATTTAGTGATGGACACTGAGAATGCACTGTGTTAAATGTAGACCAGACACACACACACGTGCGCGCGCACACACACACACACAGTCATTTCTTAGACAAGATCTTTTTGGTTTTGATGCTCGTTTATTAAGCTGTAGAAATTGCAATGTTACAATTCAATCACAATCACTAGAAGCACAGAACACATTGTGAGCTTTCCAACCCTTGGTGTAACAAACAATGTGAAATCAAGAGGGTAATACAGAGAGAGACAGTAAGAATTCCAATCAGCACAATTTAAATCAAGGCAGGATCAGCCTCCACCACAGGGACTTTCCCACAGTCCGTGTCTGCCCATCGCCACTACCCCCGTTCCCCTGACGCATTCTTGTCTACATGTGTGTGTCAGAGAGATGGCACGAAATGCCCTGGGCATTGCTCTGTACTGTTGCACCTTTTAACTGGGATGCCCAACTGTTCCCGGTGGAAATTGAGGAAGGGCTCCAGCAGAATGGACGAGGAGGGGAGTCTGGTTAAAGAGGGCGGACTTGTCTGTTGTGGGCAGTCCCTGGCCTTCAGTCAAGGGTCAGTGTGTGACCATGTAGACATCCACCATGGTTCCCCGCGCCCCATCCCTCTCTCAATGTGGGACGGAGAATGGCCGACACTCTAGTGTACTAAGTTTGAAGCCATTACCCTGTCAGTGAGGGTGATGAGAAACTGGAAGGACTCAGTGAGTTGTTCCTTACCCTGATGTAAAAACCACTTTATTCTCGAATCAATATGTACTTCTACTACTGACTGATTTAAAGAGGAAAGATCGCAAAGCAAGATCATATTCAGCAAGAGTAGTTTGAGTAGATTGTGTTCCCCTCTGCACATTTAAATGATGTTTGGATCCAAAATATTTAAAGTGTACAATCATTATTTTGTTTAATTATGACGTTCCCTCCTGTTGTAAATGTTGTAGATCCCCAGTCAATGATGTTCCCTCCATCACTGTAACACCCCTGACTGATCAACTCAATCTCATTGGGTTTTAGAACACAATCCCACATATTAACATCAGTTATCTCTCCGACAAAGGATTGTTTGATGTCAAAACCTCCACCGACTGAGTCTTGCTCCTGACCAAGAAAAACTGGCCACTGTTCTTCACAACTACACCCAATCCACCAATCTTCCTCATACCACGTCTCACATTGACCCAGACTGTTATCTCACCTTGTCGAGACTCCCAGCTCACACAGATGTGTCTCAACCAGGTAGTTATGTTACAAAACTTATCTTCAACGGCGCTACAGTTCTGTCACTGGCTGTGCGCCCAACTTTGGCGCCTTTGGGGGGGGGGGGGATTAAAATGCCGTTTTCTCCTGCCTGTCCGAGATATTTTCTCGGGCTACTACCTGATGCTGAAAAATCATTACAACTGCTATTCCTGGAAAAAAAAATTAAACCGTGGGACACTTTAATTGCTGGAGTAAAATAAAAATCTACTTCTAATGACGACTACGGGACAGATCTCACGTAGAGGGCAAAACATAAGGTAAGTCGAGTATTTTACGTATAAACTTGCTTCTTCGGATTACTTTAATCAAAATTTCATCGGCGAAAATGAGATTAAGGCCCCAGACGAAACTGAAGTGTTTTTCCTGCCGATATGGGGTTTAAATTCACCGCAGCCGCAATGTTCCAAAGGATCACGTTCCACAAAATCTCACTCCCAAGATAATTTAAATGGCCATTAATTTACGGGAATTAAACACTAAATTCCTTCCATTTGGCCTATAAATTCATGACAATGAGATTTAAAAATCATGTTAATTTGTGAGTTCCTGTGTGAATGTTATTTGGACACTTAGGCTATTTAAAAAGGTTAATCTTTTCTTAAGAAATGGATAGATGCTAATTTAGAGTATGAAAATGGCCATAACCTTTTTAATACTGGCGATATGAAAGTGAAATTGGTGTCAACTTAAACTTCTTTTTATGCTTTATCTGATGGGACAAATTGCAGTCTTGATTTTTAAAATCTCAAAATGTTGTAACATTGCTAAACCAGGCATCCATTTTTGGGAGGTAAAATCTCCCTACAACAGGTCCTAACTACAGGTCTAGTTGTGCATTAGTCTTTTGCCAAATCAGCAGCTCATTGTTGGATCTGCTTGTTGCGTAGGAGAACAAAGCGTAATTACGGTTCTCTTCAGACGCTGCTCTGAGGCAGACAGTAAAGGCAGTCAAATCAGAGAAATCAGCTGCATTCAACTTGACGAAGCTGGTGGCTGTTTTGGTTGGGAATATCACTGATTTCTGCATCAATCCTGTAAAATATGAAGTTTGAATGTTAAATCTCTGTTTGAAATTGCTCCTTTGCCATCTGAGATGGAGCACAGGATAACTAGAGAGCAGATTTCTGCAAAATTATTTTTTTCTTGAAATCTGAGAGACAGGGTAGGAATATCAGAAGTTCATCTGCAGAACCTGCTCTTCAGCTGTTTCTAGTTTACAAGGAAGGCAGCATTGCTGCAATTGTTATGGTAAATTAGCCAGAACTGGTTGAGCATGTCTTGGAGTACCACCTTGGAAGCAGAGATTACTGCATCCCAAGGGTTTACAGGATGCAGATCCATGTAGCAATGTTACAAAAGTTTGAGATTTAAAAAATCAAGTCTGCAATTTATCCCATCAGATAAAGCATAACAATAAGTTTAATTTGACACCTAATTCACTTTCATATCTCAAGTAATAAAAAAGTTATGGCCATTTTCATACACGAAAATTAGCATCTTGTTCCCTATTGATTTTATAGATATAGATATAGATAGATAGATATGCCATTTATTGTCACTATACATGTACAGTGAAACTGAAAGCTGCTCGTACTCAGTGCATACATACAATTTAGCACAAAAAACAAGAAACAGAAAAAACAAAAAAAAGAAGGGAGATGGGGGGGGGAATAGGTGCACAAATTCTGCGGCGCTACATACATATATACATATATACAGATGGAAGTCCGTGTTGGGCGGTGTAGTCAGTGCATGTGTGAATTTGAATTTATAGTAGTTATAATTCTCGGAAAGCAACTATTCCTGAGTCTGTTTGTCCTGGATTTGATGCACCTATAGCGCCTTCCAGAGGGCAGCAGAAAATTGATTTTCTATGGACATAACAAAAAAAGCTGTGATCGTGGACAATCAAAAGCCCATAACCTTCTTAAAAATTAAGAGAACTGAATGAAATTTTCAGTTATCATAGATTGAAGCATTCTGAAACAAATATAAAATAATCTTACTTGGATGACCTGAAATTAAAGCATATAATTAGTTAGTTACCCAATTGTAGCTAATTTCAAACTTCAATTACTGAATCTAAACATCTATCCATTTCTTAATAAATGATTAACATTTTTAAATAGCCCAAGTGTCCAAATAATATTCACAAATAATTCACCATAAAACATGATTTTTAAACCTCATTTACATCAATTTATAGGCCAAATGGAAGGAATTTAGTGTTCAATTGCTGTAAATTAAAGTCAATTTAAATCGGCTTTCTAGTGGGTTCCTGTGAACGCGCTGGTTTAGAACGTTCACATTGCGCTGGATTTGTGCCCTCAAGTGCCCAGAAAAATACTGCGGGATATAAAGAGCCCAAAATGAACTACTCGCTATAGAAAACTTTATAATACAGGGTTATATACAAGCCCCATTTAATGTAAAAATAAGGTACATACCTTTAATTGTTTGCTTTATAAAACCCTGGGGCTGCGAGAGGTTGCGGAGTGAGAGAGTGATTTTTAAACTACTATAAATATTATACAAGGCCATAAAAACTAATAATACCTTTTGCGACGGGGTCTTTCAGCGATTTTCCGTTAATGATTTACTAGGCTGAACATTTTCGATTGGAACAGCCTAGTAAAAATCGCGTTTTAAACCCGCCCCCTCTAAACAGCGCCAAAATTGCGCACACGGGGTAGGGCAGATGCTCAGCCACGATTCAGGTAGGTTTTGTAACATACCTAATCCATGCATAGAAATGGACGTTGTTGCTACTCCCCCAGAGGAGAGTAGGTCAGGAAATGAAAGGCAAATTCTGGGAAATGTCAGAGAGAGCAGGTATGGACATCATGGGCTAAATGGCCACTATCCATGCAGTATCCTACAGTGCAGATAAATGCACATTGCAAGCACTACCAGTAAAAACATCAATTACTTTTAGCCACAATGTTGAGCCTTAGGTACAAGGAGAGATTGGACTAACTGGGGTTGTTTTCACCGGAGCATTGAAGGTCAAGTGACAAACTGATAGAAGCACAAAATGACGGGGAGCATAGTTAGGGTAGAATGTCTTTACTTGGAAATGACAAGTACCAGAGGGCACAGGTTTAAAGTGGGACGGAGAAAGTTTAAAGGAGACTAGACCAAGTGCGGACTCCCCCAACGCACCCATTCCCTACCTGTAACCCCCATGGGAGGGGTGGTCGTCCAACTCAAACCGTTCCCGAATGTAAGAATCCAGCACTCCCCTTGCCTTCCTCAACAGTGATCTTTCAACAAAATTCCAATTGCACCTGCCCTGTTTGTTGCAATAGTAAGATTAAACGAGAACTTACCAGTTTGAAGTTTGATCGTTATTTTATGAGGAGTAATGTTGAGGGATTACGTGAAGAACCCCACCAGGACGCATGCGTGTCATTCTTCAAAGAAGCGGTGTGAAATCACAGATAACTGTAATGACTAAACATAGTAAGATTAGAGAAGAGGTACCAGTTGAGTATATGATCAAGGGTGGGAGCGGAGGGCACGTAATCTCTCAACGTTACTCCTCATAAAATAACGATCAAACTTCAAACTGGTAAGTTCTCGTTTAATCTTACTATTTTACTTCGGAGTCACGTGAGTGACTACGTGAAGATTTTAAAGCTCTGTGATTTCATGCCGTGGAAACGAGTCCATGCATCACATCTGCCTTGATTATGGGGAGAATAGTGTTAACATCATTAGACATCAATACGATATTGAAAACCCAATGAGAAATATATTAACACCAAATTATAGCCCCTATTTATGGGGTAAATTATATTACAGAACTTAAAATTGTTTCTGCAAATGTTCCAGGTTCAATGACTGGTTTGTTATAAAATTGTTGGAAAGTTTTCTCCGTTGACCATCCTGCTGTCTTGAGGATTTGGTCCATAGGAACATCCAACTTCATAGCTGCCGATGTAGCTGCAGCCCTGGTGGAGTGAGATTTAAAATGCTAGTGTCTACTCCAGCCTTTATTAGGACCTGTTTTAGCCATCTAGAGGTGGTCTGGACTGTCACTGTTTTGAGTGGCTGTTTGCAGCTGATTAAAAGTGACAATTGTTTCCCTCTGATGATCTTAGTATACTCCATATATAATAGTAAGTGAGTTACGATACAGAGACGATCATCTGTCGGGTGTGCCCTGAATTCTGTTTTTAGGCCTGCTGATCCCTGTCTGTTTTGTTTGACTAATTCACTGATGTGAAAAGTTAAATTTCCAGATGAAATAGTCATGTTGTCCAGCCTTAGTTTCTGTAGTGACTGGACCCTTTGTGCCGTGACCAAGGCCATCAGCATGACTGTTTTCATAGTCAGTTTCTGTAGGGACAGAGCTGTAGCTGGAGACCAGTTTCTTAACATGGTCAGTACAATGCTCACATCCCATATCTGGGAGTACCTGGTTCTTGGGGGATTAACATTAAAAATGCCCCTCATGAGTTTGGTTACCAGGGTGTGTCCCAACAGAATGCCGCTCTGTTCCTTGCCACAGGCATGTTGAGAGAGCACTTCTGGCGCAGTTGATGGCACTATAACTGAGCCCCTCGTCGTAATGGAGGCTTGCCAGGAATTCCAGAACGGACGGGATGTTCATAGATCTGTGGGTGATATTTATTGTTGTGACAGTACTTCCCATTTCTTGATGACACCAAGTACTGTTTTTTGGAGGACTGTTTGTGAGCTGCTGAAATAATATCCACTGTTTGGTCCGTCAGTCCCAGGTGTAGTAGAGGTGCTTTCAAACTCTTCAAATTAATAGGTTTATATAATTATGACATGGGTAACTTCCCCTTGTTGCGGGGTGAACCAGTAAATTAGGTCTATGATGGATGGTGATGCATGGTTCTAATACCATGTCGAGTATCACCGGGACCCATGGTTGAGTAGACCAATCGGGTACTATCAAAATACCAGATGCGGAGTCTTGCTGTATATTCCTAAATACCTGACTGATGAGGCAGAAAGGAGGGAATGCATAAATAAACAATCCCCCAATGCAGCGAAAATGCATCTATTGCCACTGCCCCAGGTTCTGGTTCCCATGAACATAATTCGATAGCTGGTGTGAGCCTGGATGCAAATAGGTTGATATCTGGTGTTCCATAACGTGCTGTAATTTCAGCAAATACATTTTTATCCAACATCCATTCAGTGTTTTCATTGAATTTGCGTGACCTGTTGCCTGCCACTAAATTTAGTTTACCTGGTAAGTAGGTAGCTAATATCCAAATATCTCTCTCTGGATACACTATTGCCAAATTATGTTGGCCAGATTGTCACATAATGTCGATTTGTTTCCATCCATATGGTGACATATGCTACCACGGTGGTGTTGTCAATTTGTAGTCTAACATGCTGGTAATATAACTCAGAACAATATGACTTAAAGGCCATGGAATGCACTTAACATTCCCAGGTACTACTGCGGGTCTGGCGGATGGAGGCACCGGGAGCCCGCGGGTCCCTGGAGGAAGATCGCTTTTCAGGGCTCTCGCAACGGCGACTTCCCCCACCCGAGTTGCGGGGTCGAAGAGCTCCTGGAGCGGGGCCTGACATCACCGCCCCGCGCGGCTTGGAATGGCCGCGGGACTCTGCGAGCGCACGCCGGGGGCTCTAACACCAAGACCTGGTGTGCGACCTCGCACCACCCGGCGTGGCTTTAATGGCCGCGGGACAATCGCCGTCGCCAGCCGGGGGCTTTGACTTTGACTCTGACATCGGGGGGGTGGGGAGTGCAGTGGAGAGATAAGTTTTTTTGGCCTTCCATCACAGCAATGTGATGGATGTTTATGTAAAATGTAAATTATGTTGTGTCTGGGGTCTATTTGTTTGTAATGTATGGCTGCAGAAACGGCATTTCGTTTGGTCCTCAAGGGGTCCAAATGACAATTAACTTGAATCTTGAATCTTGAATCTTATGCCCAGTGTTTGTAATAATGATGCCTCCTGTGCATTCCATCTCCCCCACAGCTGGAGATGGAATTGGTAGCACCCCTATCCAAGTGCACTGGCATCAGTTTGTAGTTCCATAGACGGGTAGCTGATAATGTTTGGATTGGAACAATGCCTAATGTTATCTTTCCACCATTTTAGTTCCATTATGGCCTCTGTTGGTAGCTTCATTGGTCTGTCAAAATGACCACCATAATTTTTGAGTGCTCGTATTTTAGCCCTCTGTAATTTTTGATAATGTAAAGGTTCGATTTGTGTGGCTGGAAACGCAGCCACTATAATGCCAATTATTCTTGCTACCAGTCTGATGGATGGTTTTGTGATGTCAATGATTTTGCTGCAAGCCTCTATTAAGGCTGTAACCTTTTCTTTCGGCAAAGTCACTGACATGTGAACTGAGTTAAGGGTGAACCCCAGATGATCCATTGTGTCAAATAACATGTGTGGTCACCTCTAATGGGTACTGTGTAGTAAGCATCTTTTAAAACGATGCTTGCCATGTAGTAACCTAGGAAATCAATTGCTTAGCAGTAACAAAGGTTTCCATCTAGTAATGAATATATAGTACGAAAGTATTCAAATTAGTCAAATCTATGATGATGCGGCAACCACCATTTTGTTTATGATAAAGATTTTGGACTCGAATTCCTGTGATTCGTGTTGGGTTTCCTCCATTACTCCTTTTTTATATGGCCACTGTAGTTCAGCATGCGCTTTTGATTTTTCTTTGCCTGTAAGCATGAACATTCGGTTCGGTACATGCTGAACTAGAGGATTATGTTTTTGTATAAATTCTATGGTATAACCCTATACTTCTGAAAATATAAGTGTCGGTAGTTAATTTATTCCATGCATCCAGATAGAATTGTAATCTCCCACCAACCTCGTAAGGAACCAGACCCACCTACCTCCATGGTTACTATTGGTAGGTTTGTTACTTTTTCTGCATCCTCCGTGGACGTTGAGGTGCTGGTGTCCGGATCTGTAGTTGGGTCGGTGTTGAGGGTTAGCGCATTCCCCAGGAAGGCCGGTCTGTGCCATGGCCTAAAAAGACCAATGTTGAGTTCCTGGCCTCTGAGCTTTCACCAGTTTGTCTTGGCCG